>NW_023416735.1:0-101861 GCF_012460135.2 Molothrus ater | reverse complement strand
CGCTCTACACTCAGCAAAAAGCTTTTCCACCATATCTTGCAAGGAGAAACTCTGCCAGGAAAGAAAACATCCAAAATCTTGTTCTAAAGCTTGCACGGGGGTCTGCAAAGCGTTTGGCAAGAATGAAAGGAGTTGTCCAAAACTCGTTCTTTTCCAATAGAATAACCATGGAAAAGGCAGGAGAGTGGTAAAGTACTGTTTTCTCTAAGTCTGAAGGCTGCCCACACTGTGCCTGTGTGCTGCAGCTTGCATCTTCGCCTTTGGGAAGCTGCCGCTCGCCGATTCTCCCGGAGGCGAAGAAGCGGCTTCTTCGCACACAGAGCATTGTGGCGAGCGCAGGGAGCTCCTGAGAGCGGTTTGTCGAAAGAAGCCCGGGACCGGCACTTAGCTTCGGAGAGCTGCGTATCTGCGTCTTCTGCGTGTCTTGCCGCTCTACACTCAGCAAAAAGCTTTTCCACCATATCTTGCAAGGAGAAACTCTGCCAGGAAAGAAAACATCCAAAATCTTGTTCTAAAGCTTGCACGGGGGTCTGCAAAGCGTTTGGCAAGAATGAAAGGTAGTTGTCCAAAACTCGTTCTTTTCCAATAGAATAACCATGGAAAAGGCAGGAGAGTGGTAAAGTACTGTTTTCTCTAAGTCTGAAGGCTGCCCACACTGTGCCTGTGTGCTGCAGCTTGCATCTTCGCCTTTGGGAAGCTGCCGCTCGCCGATTCTCCCGGAGGCGAAGAAGCGGCTTCTTCGCACACAGAGCATTGTGGCGAGCGCAGGGAGCTCCTGAGAGCGGTTTGTGCCGAAAGAAGCCCGGGACCGGCACTTAGCTTCGGAGAGCTGCGTATCTGCGTCTTCTGCGTGTCTTGCCGACACTCAGCAAAAAGCTTTTCCACCATATCTTGCAAGGAGAAACTCTGCCAGGAAAGAAAACATCCAAAATCTTGTTCTAAAGCTTGCACGGGGGTCTGCAAAGCGTTTGGCAAGAATGAAAGGTAGTTGTCCAAAACTCGTTCTTTTCCAATAGAATAACCATGGAAAAGGCAGGAGAGTGGTAAAGTACTGTTTTCTCTAAGTCTGAAGGCTGCCCACACTGTGCCTGTGTGCTGCAGCTTGCATCTTCGCCTTTGGGAAGCTGCCGCTCGCCGATTCTCCCGGAGGCGAAGAAGCGGCTTCTTCGCACACAGAGCATTGTGGCGAGCGCAGGGAGCTCCTGAGAGCGGTTTGTGCCGAAAGAAGCCCGGGACCGGCACTTAGCTTCGGAGAGCTGCGTATCTGCGTCTTCTGCGTGTCTTGCCGCTCTACACTCAGCAAAAAGCTTTTCCACCATATCTTGCAAGGAGAAACTCTGCCAGGAAAGAAAACATCCAAACTTGTTCTAAAGCTTGCACGGGGGTCTGCAAAGCGTTTGGCAAGAATGAAAGGTAGTTGTCCAAAACTCGTTCTTTTCCAATAGAATAACCATGGAAAAGGCAGGAGAGTGGTAAAGTACTGTTTTCTCTAAGTCTGAAGGCTGCCCACACTGTGCCTGTGTGCTGCAGCTTGCATCTTCGCCTTTGGGAAGCTGCCGCTCGCCGATTCTCCCGGAGGCGAAGAAGCGGCTTCTTCGCACACAGAGCATTGTGGCGAGCGCAGGGAGCTCCTGAGAGCGGTTTGTGCCGAAAGAAGCCCGGGACCGGCACTTAGCTTCGGAGAGCTGCGTATCTGCGTCTTCTGCGTGTCTTGCCGCTCTACACTCAGCAAAAAGCTTTTCCACCATATCTTGCAAGGAGAAACTCTGCCAGGAAAGAAAACATCCAAAATCTTGTTCTAAAGCTTGCACGGGGGTCTGCAAAGCGTTTGGCAAGAATGAAAGGTAGTTGTCCAAAACTCTTCTTTTCCAATAGAATAACCATGGAAAAGGCAGGAGAGTGGTAAAGTACTGTTTTCTCTAAGTCTGAAGGCTGCCCACACTGTGCCTGTGTGCTGCAGCTTGCATCTTCGCCTTTGGGAAGCTGCCGCTCGCCGATTCTCCCGGAGGCGAAGAAGCGGCTTCTTCGCACACAGAGCATTGTGGCGAGCGCAGGGAGCTCCTGAGAGCGGTTTGTGCCGAAAGAAGCCCGGGACCGGCACTTAGCTTCGGAGAGCTGCGTATCTGCGTCTTCTGCGTGTCTTGCCGCTCTACACTCAGCAAAAAGCTTTTCCACCATATCTTGCAAGGAGAAACTCTGCCAGGAAAGAAAACATCCAAAATCTTGTTCTAAAGCTTGCACGGGGGTCTGCAAAGCGTTTGGCAAGAATGAAAGGTAGTTGTCCAAAACTCGTTCTTTTCCAATAGAATAACCATGGAAAAGGCAGGAGAGTGGTAAAGTACTGTTTTCTCTAAGTCTGAAGGCTGCCCACACTGTGCCTGTGTGCTGCAGCTTGCATCTTCGCCTTTGGGAAGCTGCCGCTCGCCGATTCTCCCGGAGGCGAAGAAGCGGCTTCTTCGCACACAGAGCATTGTGGCGAGCGCAGGGAGCTCCTGAGAGCGGTTTGTGCCGAAAGAAGCCCGGGACCGGCACTTAGCTTCGGAGAGCTGCGTATCTGCGTCTTCTGCGTGTCTTGCCGCTCTACACTCAGCAAAAAGCTTTTCCACCATATCTTGCAAGGAGAAACTCTGCCAGGAAAGAAAACATCCAAAATCTTGTTCTAAAGCTTGCACGGGGGTCTGCAAAGCGTTTGGCAAGAATGAAAGGTAGTTGTCCAAAACTCGTTCTTTTCCAATAGAATAACCATGGAAAAGGCAGGAGAGTGGTAAAGTACTGTTTTCTCTAAGTCTGAAGGCTGCCCACACTGTGCCTGTGTGCTGCAGCTTGCATCTTCGCCTTTGGGAAGCTGCCGCTCGCCGATTCTCCCGGAGGCGAAGAAGCGGCTTCTTCGCACACAGAGCATTGTGGCGAGCGCAGGGAGCTCCTGAGAGCGGTTTGTGCCGAAAGAAGCCCGGGACCGGCACTTAGCTTCGGAGAGCTGCGTATCTGCGTCTTCTGCGTGTCTTGCCGCTCTACACTCAGCAAAAAGCTTTTCCACCATATCTTGCAAGGAGAAACTCTGCCAGGAAAGAAAACATCCAAAATCTTGTTCTAAAGCTTGCACGGGGGTCTGCAAAGCGTTTGGCAAGAATGAAAGGTAGTTGTCCAAAACTCGTTCTTTTCCAATAGAATAACCATGGAAAAGGCAGGAGAGTGGTAAAGTACTGTTTTCTCTAAGTCTGAAGGCTGCCCACACTGTGCCTGTGTGCTGCAGCTTGCATCTTCGCCTTTGGGAAGCTGCCGCTCGCCGATTCTCCCGGAGGCGAAGAAGCGGCTTCTTCGCACACAGAGCATTGTGGCGAGCGCAGGGAGCTCCTGAGAGCGGTTTGTGCCGAAAGAAGCCCGGGACCGGCACTTAGCTTCGGAGAGCTGCGTATCTGCGTCTTCTGCGTGTCTTGCCGCTCTACACTCAGCAAAAAGCTTTTCCACCATATCTTGCAAGGAGAAACTCTGCCAGGAAAGAAAACATCCAAAATCTTGTTCTAAAGCTTGCACGGGGGTCTGCAAAGCGTTTGGCAAGAATGAAAGGTAGTTGTCCAAAACTCGTTCTTTTCCAATAGAATAACCATGGAAAAGGCAGGAGAGTGGTAAAGTACTGTTTTCTCTAAGTCTGAAGGCTGCCCACACTGTGCCTGTGTGCTGCAGCTTGCATCTTCGCCTTTGGGAAGCTGCCGCTCGCCGATTCTCCCGGAGGCGAAGAAGCGGCTTCTTCGCACACAGAGCATTGTGGCGAGCGCAGGGAGCTCCTGAGAGCGGTTTGTGCCGAAAGAAGCCCGGGACCGGCACTTAGCTTCGGAGAGCTGCGTATCTGCGTCTTCTGCGGTCTTGCCGCTCTACACTCAGCAAAAAGCTTTTCCACCATATCTTGCAAGGAGAAACTCTGCCAGGAAAGAAAACATCCAAAATCTTGTTCTAAAGCTTGCACGGGGGTCTGCAAAGCGTTTGGCAAGAATGAAAGGTAGTTGTCCAAAACTCGTTCTTTTCCAATAGAATAACCATGGAAAAGGCAGGAGAGTGGTAAAGTACTGTTTTCTCTAAGTCTGAAGGCTGCCCACACTGTGCCTGTGTGCTGCAGCTTGCATCTTCGCCTTTGGGAAGCTGCCGCTCGCCGATTCTCCCGGAGGCGAAGAAGCGGCTTCTTCGCACACAGAGCATTGTGGCGAGCGCAGGGAGCTCCTGAGAGCGGTTTGTGCCGAAAGAAGCCCGGGACCGGCACTTAGCTTCGGAGAGCTGCGTATCTGCGTCTTCTGCGTGTCTTGCCGCTCTACACTCAGCAAAAAGCTTTTCCACCATATCTTGCAAGGAGAAACTCTGCCAGGAAAGAAAACATCCAAAATCTTGTTCTAAAGCTTGCACGGGGGTCTGCAAAGCGTTTGGCAAGAATGAAAGGTAGTTGTCCAAAACTCGTTCTTTTCCAATAGAATAACCATGGAAAAGGCAGGAGAGTGGTAAAGTACTGTTTTCTCTAAGTCTGAAGGCTGCCCACACTGTGCCTGTGTGCTGCAGCTTGCATCTTCGCCTTTGGGAAGCTGCCGCTCGCCGATTCTCCCGGAGGCGAAGAAGCGGCTTCTTCGCACACAGAGCATTGTGGCGAGCGCAGGGAGCTCCTGAGAGCGGTTTGTGCCGAAAGAAGCCCGGGACCGGCACTTAGCTTCGGAGAGCTGCGTATCTGCGTCTTCTGCGTGTCTTGCCGCTCTACACTCAGCAAAAAGCTTTTCCACCATATCTTGCAAGGAGAAACTCTGCCAGGAAAGAAAACATCCAAAATCTTGTTCTAAAGCTTGCACGGGGGTCTGCAAAGCGTTTGGCAAGAATGAAAGGTAGTTGTCCAAAACTCGTTCTTTTCCAATAGAATAACCATGGAAAAGGCAGGAGAGTGGTAAAGTACTGTTTTCTCTAAGTCTGAAGGCTGCCCACACTGTGCCTGTGTGCTGCAGCTTGCATCTTCGCCTTTGGGAAGCTGCCGCTCGCCGATTCTCCCGGAGGCGAAGAAGCGGCTTCTTCGCACACAGAGCATTGTGGCGAGCGCAGGGAGCTCCTGAGAGCGGTTTGTGCCGAAAGAAGCCCGGGACCGGCACTTAGCTTCGGAGAGCTGCGTATCTGCGTCTTCTGCGTGTCTTGCCGCTCTACACTCAGCAAAAAGCTTTTCCACCATATCTTGCAAGGAGAAACTCTGCCAGGAAAGAAAACATCCAAAATCTTGTTCTAAAGCTTGCACGGGGGTCTGCAAAGCGTTTGGCAAGAATGAAAGGTAGTTGTCCAAAACTCGTTCTTTTCCAATAGAATAACCATGGAAAAGGCAGGAGAGTGGTAAAGTACTGTTTTCTCTAAGTCTGAAGGCTGCCCACACTGTGCCTGTGTGCTGCAGCTTGCATCTTCGCCTTTGGGAAGCTGCCGCTCGCCGATTCTCCCGGAGGCGAAGAAGCGGCTTCTTCGCACACAGAGCATTGTGGCGAGCGCAGGGAGCTCCTGAGAGCGGTTTGTGCCGAAAGAAGCCCGGGACCGGCACTTAGCTTCGGAGAGCTGCGTATCTGCGTCTTCTGCGTGTCTTGCCGCTCTACACTCAGCAAAAAGCTTTTCCACCATATCTTGCAAGGAGAAACTCTGCCAGGAAAGAAAACATCCAAAATCTTGTTCTAAAGCTTGCACGGGGGTCTGCAAAGCGTTTGGCAAGAATGAAAGGTAGTTGTCCAAAACTCGTTCTTTTCCAATAGAATAACCATGGAAAAGGCAGGAGAGTGGTAAAGTACTGTTTTCTCTAAGTCTGAAGGCTGCCCACACTGTGCCTGTGTGCTGCAGCTTGCATCTTCGCCTTTGGGAAGCTGCCGCTCGCCGATTCTCCCGGAGGCGAAGAAGCGGCTTCTTCGCACACAGAGCATTGTGGCGAGCGCAGGGAGCTCCTGAGAGCGGTTTGTGCCGAAAGAAGCCCGGGACCGGCACTTAGCTTCGGAGAGCTGCGTATCTGCGTCTTCTGCGTGTCTTGCCGCTCTACACTCAGCAAAAAGCTTTTCCACCATATCTTGCAAGGAGAAACTCTGCCAGGAAAGAAAACATCCAAAATCTTGTTCTAAAGCTTGCACGGGGGTCTGCAAAGCGTTTGGCAAGAATGAAAGGTAGTTGTCCAAAACTCGTTCTTTTCCAATAGAATAACCATGGAAAAGGCAGGAGAGTGGTAAAGTACTGTTTTCTCTAAGTCTGAAGGCTGCCCACACTGTGCCTGTGTGCTGCAGCTTGCATCTTCGCCTTTGGGAAGCTGCCGCTCGCCGATTCTCCCGGAGGCGAAGAAGCGGCTTCTTCGCACACAGAGCATTGTGGCGAGCGCAGGGAGCTCCTGAGAGCGGTTTGTGCCGAAAGAAGCCCGGGACCGGCACTTAGCTTCGGAGAGCTGCGTATCTGCGTCTTCTGCGTGTCTTGCCGCTCTACACTCAGCAAAAAGCTTTTCCACCATATCTTGCAAGGAGAAACTCTGCCAGGAAAGAAAACATCCAAAATCTTGTTCTAAAGCTTGCACGGGGGTCTGCAAAGCGTTTGGCAAGAATGAAAGGTAGTTGTCCAAAACTCGTTCTTTTCCAATAGAATAACCATGGAAAAGGCAGGAGAGTGGTAAAGTACTGTTTTCTCTAAGTCTGAAGGCTGCCCACACTGTGCCTGTGTGCTGCAGCTTGCATCTTCGCCTTTGGGAAGCTGCCGCTCGCCGATTCTCCCGGAGGCGAAGAAGCGGCTTCTTCGCACACAGAGCATTGTGGCGAGCGCAGGGAGCTCCTGAGAGCGGTTTGTGCCGAAAGAAGCCCGGGACCGGCACTTAGCTTCGGAGAGCTGCGTATCTGCGTCTTCTGCGTGTCTTGCCGCTCTACACTCAGCAAAAAGCTTTTCCACCATATCTTGCAAGGAGAAACTCTGCCAGGAAAGAAAACATCCAAAATCTTGTTCTAAAGCTTGCACGGGGGTCTGCAAAGCGTTTGGCAAGAATGAAAGGTAGTTGTCCAAAACTCGTTCTTTTCCAATAGAATAACCATGGAAAAGGCAGGAGAGTGGTAAAGTACTGTTTTCTCTAAGTCTGAAGGCTGCCCACACTGTGCCTGTGTGCTGCAGCTTGCATCTTCGCCTTTGGGAAGCTGCCGCTCGCCGATTCTCCCGGAGGCGAAGAAGCGGCTTCTTCGCACACAGAGCATTGTGGCGAGCGCAGGGAGCTCCTGAGAGCGGTTTGTGCCGAAAGAAGCCCGGGACCGGCACTTAGCTTCGGAGAGCTGCGTATCTGCGTCTTCTGCGTGTCTTGCCGCTCTACACTCAGCAAAAAGCTTTTCCACCATATCTTGCAAGGAGAAACTCTGCCAGGAAAGAAAACATCCAAAATCTTGTTCTAAAGCTTGCACGGGGGTCTGCAAAGCGTTTGGCAAGAATGAAAGGTAGTTGTCCAAAACTCGTTCTTTTCCAATAGAATAACCATGGAAAAGGCAGGAGAGTGGTAAAGTACTGTTTTCTCTAAGTCTGAAGGCTGCCCACACTGTGCCTGTGTGCTGCAGCTTGCATCTTCGCCTTTGGGAAGCTGCCGCTCGCCGATTCTCCCGGAGGCGAAGAAGCGGCTTCTTCGCACACAGAGCATTGTGGCGAGCGCAGGGAGCTCCTGAGAGCGGTTTGTGCCGAAAGAAGCCCGGGACCGGCACTTAGCTTCGGAGAGCTGCGTATCTGCGTCTTCTGCGTGTCTTGCCGCTCTACACTCAGCAAAAAGCTTTTCCACCATATCTTGCAAGGAGAAACTCTGCCAGGAAAGAAAACATCCAAAATCTTGTTCTAAAGCTTGCACGGGGGTCTGCAAAGCGTTTGGCAAGAATGAAAGGTAGTTGTCCAAAACTCGTTCTTTTCCAATAGAATAACCATGGAAAAGGCAGGAGAGTGGTAAAGTACTGTTTTCTCTAAGTCTGAAGGCTGCCCACACTGTGCCTGTGTGCTGCAGCTTGCATCTTCGCCTTTGGGAAGCTGCCGCTCGCCGATTCTCCCGGAGGCGAAGAAGCGGCTTCTTCGCACACAGAGCATTGTGGCGAGCGCAGGGAGCTCCTGAGAGCGGTTTGTGCCGAAAGAAGCCCGGGACCGGCACTTAGCTTCGGAGAGCTGCGTATCTGCGTCTTCTGCGTGTCTTGCCGCTCTACACTCAGCAAAAAGCTTTTCCACCATATCTTGCAAGGAGAAACTCTGCCAGGAAAGAAAACATCCAAAATCTTGTTCTAAAGCTTGCACGGGGGTCTGCAAAGCGTTTGGCAAGAATGAAAGGTAGTTGTCCAAAACTCGTTCTTTTCCAATAGAATAACCATGGAAAAGGCAGGAGAGTGGTAAAGTACTGTTTTCTCTAAGTCTGAAGGCTGCCCACACTGTGCCTGTGTGCTGCAGCTTGCATCTTCGCCTTTGGGAAGCTGCCGCTCGCCGATTCTCCCGGAGGCGAAGAAGCGGCTTCTTCGCACACAGAGCATTGTGGCGAGCGCAGGGAGCTCCTGAGAGCGGTTTGTGCCGAAAGAAGCCCGGGACCGGCACTTAGCTTCGGAGAGCTGCGTATCTGCGTCTTCTGCGTGTCTTGCCGCTCTACACTCAGCAAAAAGCTTTTCCACCATATCTTGCAAGGAGAAACTCTGCCAGGAAAGAAAACATCCAAAATCTTGTTCTAAAGCTTGCACGGGGGTCTGCAAAGCGTTTGGCAAGAATGAAAGGTAGTTGTCCAAAACTCGTTCTTTTCCAATAGAATAACCATGGAAAAGGCAGGAGAGTGGTAAAGTACTGTTTTCTCTAAGTCTGAAGGCTGCCCACACTGTGCCTGTGTGCTGCAGCTTGCATCTTCGCCTTTGGGAAGCTGCCGCTCGCCGATTCTCCCGGAGGCGAAGAAGCGGCTTCTTCGCACACAGAGCATTGTGGCGAGCGCAGGGAGCTCCTGAGAGCGGTTTGTGCCGAAAGAAGCCCGGGACCGGCACTTAGCTTCGGAGAGCTGCGTATCTGCGTCTTCTGCGTGTCTTGCCGCTCTACACTCAGCAAAAAGCTTTTCCACCATATCTTGCAAGGAGAAACTCTGCCAGGAAAGAAAACATCCAAAATCTTGTTCTAAAGCTTGCACGGGGGTCTGCAAAGCGTTTGGCAAGAATGAAAGGTAGTTGTCCAAAACTCGTTCTTTTCCAATAGAATAACCATGGAAAAGGCAGGAGAGTGGTAAAGTACTGTTTTCTCTAAGTCTGAAGGCTGCCCACACTGTGCCTGTGTGCTGCAGCTTGCATCTTCGCCTTTGGGAAGCTGCCGCTCGCCGATTCTCCCGGAGGCGAAGAAGCGGCTTCTTCGCACACAGAGCATTGTGGCGAGCGCAGGGAGCTCCTGAGAGCGGTTTGTGCCGAAAGAAGCCCGGGACCGGCACTTAGCTTCGGAGAGCTGCGTATCTGCGTCTTCTGCGTGTCTTGCCGCTCTACACTCAGCAAAAAGCTTTTCCACCATATCTTGCAAGGAGAAACTCTGCCAGGAAAGAAAACATCCAAAATCTTGTTCTAAAGCTTGCACGGGGGTCTGCAAAGCGTTTGGCAAGAATGAAAGGTAGTTGTCCAAAACTCGTTCTTTTCCAATAGAATAACCATGGAAAAGGCAGGAGAGTGGTAAAGTACTGTTTTCTCTAAGTCTGAAGGCTGCCCACACTGTGCCTGTGTGCTGCAGCTTGCATCTTCGCCTTTGGGAAGCTGCCGCTCGCCGATTCTCCCGGAGGCGAAGAAGCGGCTTCTTCGCACACAGAGCATTGTGGCGAGCGCAGGGAGCTCCTGAGAGCGGTTTGTGCCGAAAGAAGCCCGGGACCGGCACTTAGCTTCGGAGAGCTGCGTATCTGCGTCTTCTGCGTGTCTTGCCGCTCTACACTCAGCAAAAAGCTTTTCCACCATATCTTGCAAGGAGAAACTCTGCCAGGAAAGAAAACATCCAAAATCTTGTTCTAAAGCTTGCACGGGGGTCTGCAAAGCGTTTGGCAAGAATGAAAGGTAGTTGTCCAAAACTCGTTCTTTTCCAATAGAATAACCATGGAAAAGGCAGGAGAGTGGTAAAGTACTGTTTTCTCTAAGTCTGAAGGCTGCCCACACTGTGCCTGTGTGCTGCAGCTTGCATCTTCGCCTTTGGGAAGCTGCCGCTCGCCGATTCTCCCGGAGGCGAAGAAGCGGCTTCTTCGCACACAGAGCATTGTGGCGAGCGCAGGGAGCTCCTGAGAGCGGTTTGTGCCGAAAGAAGCCCGGGACCGGCACTTAGCTTCGGAGAGCTGCGTATCTGCGTCTTCTGCGTGTCTTGCCGCTCTACACTCAGCAAAAAGCTTTTCCACCATATCTTGCAAGGAGAAACTCTGCCAGGAAAGAAAACATCCAAAATCTTGTTCTAAAGCTTGCACGGGGGTCTGCAAAGCGTTTGGCAAGAATGAAAGGTAGTTGTCCAAAACTCGTTCTTTTCCAATAGAATAACCATGGAAAAGGCAGGAGAGTGGTAAAGTACTGTTTTCTCTAAGTCTGAAGGCTGCCCACACTGTGCCTGTGTGCTGCAGCTTGCATCTTCGCCTTTGGGAAGCTGCCGCTCGCCGATTCTCCCGGAGGCGAAGAAGCGGCTTCTTCGCACACAGAGCATTGTGGCGAGCGCAGGGAGCTCCTGAGAGCGGTTTGTGCCGAAAGAAGCCCGGGACCGGCACTTAGCTTCGGAGAGCTGCGTATCTGCGTCTTCTGCGTGTCTTGCCGCTCTACACTCAGCAAAAAGCTTTTCCACCATATCTTGCAAGGAGAAACTCTGCCAGGAAAGAAAACATCCAAAATCTTGTTCTAAAGCTTGCACGGGGGTCTGCAAAGCGTTTGGCAAGAATGAAAGGTAGTTGTCCAAAACTCGTTCTTTTCCAATAGAATAACCATGGAAAAGGCAGGAGAGTGGTAAAGTACTGTTTTCTCTAAGTCTGAAGGCTGCCCACACTGTGCCTGTGTGCTGCAGCTTGCATCTTCGCCTTTGGGAAGCTGCCGCTCGCCGATTCTCCCGGAGGCGAAGAAGCGGCTTCTTCGCACACAGAGCATTGTGGCGAGCGCAGGGAGCTCCTGAGAGCGGTTTGTGCCGAAAGAAGCCCGGGACCGGCACTTAGCTTCGGAGAGCTGCGTATCTGCGTCTTCTGCGTGTCTTGCCGCTCTACACTCAGCAAAAAGCTTTTCCACCATATCTTGCAAGGAGAAACTCTGCCAGGAAAGAAAACATCCAAAATCTTGTTCTAAAGCTTGCACGGGGGTCTGCAAAGCGTTTGGCAAGAATGAAAGGTAGTTGTCCAAAACTCGTTCTTTTCCAATAGAATAACCATGGAAAAGGCAGGAGAGTGGTAAAGTACTGTTTTCTCTAAGTCTGAAGGCTGCCCACACTGTGCCTGTGTGCTGCAGCTTGCATCTTCGCCTTTGGGAAGCTGCCGCTCGCCGATTCTCCCGGAGGCGAAGAAGCGGCTTCTTCGCACACAGAGCATTGTGGCGAGCGCAGGGAGCTCCTGAGAGCGGTTTGTGCCGAAAGAAGCCCGGGACCGGCACTTAGCTTCGGAGAGCTGCGTATCTGCGTCTTCTGCGTGTCTTGCCGCTCTACACTCAGCAAAAAGCTTTTCCACCATATCTTGCAAGGAGAAACTCTGCCAGGAAAGAAAACATCCAAAATCTTGTTCTAAAGCTTGCACGGGGGTCTGCAAAGCGTTTGGCAAGAATGAAAGGTAGTTGTCCAAAACTCGTTCTTTTCCAATAGAATAACCATGGAAAAGGCAGGAGAGTGGTAAAGTACTGTTTTCTCTAAGTCTGAAGGCTGCCCACACTGTGCCTGTGTGCTGCAGCTTGCATCTTCGCCTTTGGGAAGCTGCCGCTCGCCGATTCTCCCGGAGGCGAAGAAGCGGCTTCTTCGCACACAGAGCATTGTGGCGAGCGCAGGGAGCTCCTGAGAGCGGTTTGTGCCGAAAGAAGCCCGGGACCGGCACTTAGCTTCGGAGAGCTGCGTATCTGCGTCTTCTGCGTGTCTTGCCGCTCTACACTCAGCAAAAAGCTTTTCCACCATATCTTGCAAGGAGAAACTCTGCCAGGAAAGAAAACATCCAAAATCTTGTTCTAAAGCTTGCACGGGGGTCTGCAAAGCGTTTGGCAAGAATGAAAGGTAGTTGTCCAAAACTCGTTCTTTTCCAATAGAATAACCATGGAAAAGGCAGGAGAGTGGTAAAGTACTGTTTTCTCTAAGTCTGAAGGCTGCCCACACTGTGCCTGTGTGCTGCAGCTTGCATCTTCGCCTTTGGGAAGCTGCCGCTCGCCGATTCTCCCGGAGGCGAAGAAGCGGCTTCTTCGCACACAGAGCATTGTGGCGAGCGCAGGGAGCTCCTGAGAGCGGTTTGTGCCGAAAGAAGCCCGGGACCGGCACTTAGCTTCGGAGAGCTGCGTATCTGCGTCTTCTGCGTGTCTTGCCGCTCTACACTCAGCAAAAAGCTTTTCCACCATATCTTGCAAGGAGAAACTCTGCCAGGAAAGAAAACATCCAAAATCTTGTTCTAAAGCTTGCACGGGGGTCTGCAAAGCGTTTGGCAAGAATGAAAGGTAGTTGTCCAAAACTCGTTCTTTTCCAATAGAATAACCATGGAAAAGGCAGGAGAGTGGTAAAGTACTGTTTTCTCTAAGTCTGAAGGCTGCCCACACTGTGCCTGTGTGCTGCAGCTTGCATCTTCGCCTTTGGGAAGCTGCCGCTCGCCGATTCTCCCGGAGGCGAAGAAGCGGCTTCTTCGCACACAGAGCATTGTGGCGAGCGCAGGGAGCTCCTGAGAGCGGTTTGTGCCGAAAGAAGCCCGGGACCGGCACTTAGCTTCGGAGAGCTGCGTATCTGCGTCTTCTGCGTGTCTTGCCGCTCTACACTCAGCAAAAAGCTTTTCCACCATATCTTGCAAGGAGAAACTCTGCCAGGAAAGAAAACATCCAAAATCTTGTTCTAAAGCTTGCACGGGGGTCTGCAAAGCGTTTGGCAAGAATGAAAGGTAGTTGTCCAAAACTCGTTCTTTTCCAATAGAATAACCATGGAAAAGGCAGGAGAGTGGTAAAGTACTGTTTTCTCTAAGTCTGAAGGCTGCCCACACTGTGCCTGTGTGCTGCAGCTTGCATCTTCGCCTTTGGGAAGCTGCCGCTCGCCGATTCTCCCGGAGGCGAAGAAGCGGCTTCTTCGCACACAGAGCATTGTGGCGAGCGCAGGGAGCTCCTGAGAGCGGTTTGTGCCGAAAGAAGCCCGGGACCGGCACTTAGCTTCGGAGAGCTGCGTATCTGCGTCTTCTGCGTGTCTTGCCGCTCTACACTCAGCAAAAAGCTTTTCCACCATATCTTGCAAGGAGAAACTCTGCCAGGAAAGAAAACATCCAAAATCTTGTTCTAAAGCTTGCACGGGGGTCTGCAAAGCGTTTGGCAAGAATGAAAGGTAGTTGTCCAAAACTCGTTCTTTTCCAATAGAATAACCATGGAAAAGGCAGGAGAGTGGTAAAGTACTGTTTTCTCTAAGTCTGAAGGCTGCCCACACTGTGCCTGTGTGCTGCAGCTTGCATCTTCGCCTTTGGGAAGCTGCCGCTCGCCGATTCTCCCGGAGGCGAAGAAGCGGCTTCTTCGCACACAGAGCATTGTGGCGAGCGCAGGGAGCTCCTGAGAGCGGTTTGTGCCGAAAGAAGCCCGGGACCGGCACTTAGCTTCGGAGAGCTGCGTATCTGCGTCTTCTGCGTGTCTTGCCGCTCTACACTCAGCAAAAAGCTTTTCCACCATATCTTGCAAGGAGAAACTCTGCCAGGAAAGAAAACATCCAAAATCTTGTTCTAAAGCTTGCACGGGGGTCTGCAAAGCGTTTGGCAAGAATGAAAGGTAGTTGTCCAAAACTCGTTCTTTTCCAATAGAATAACCATGGAAAAGGCAGGAGAGTGGTAAAGTACTGTTTTCTCTAAGTCTGAAGGCTGCCCACACTGTGCCTGTGTGCTGCAGCTTGCATCTTCGCCTTTGGGAAGCTGCCGCTCGCCGATTCTCCCGGAGGCGAAGAAGCGGCTTCTTCGCACACAGAGCATTGTGGCGAGCGCAGGGAGCTCCTGAGAGCGGTTTGTGCCGAAAGAAGCCCGGGACCGGCACTTAGCTTCGGAGAGCTGCGTATCTGCGTCTTCTGCGTGTCTTGCCGCTCTACACTCAGCAAAAAGCTTTTCCACCATATCTTGCAAGGAGAAACTCTGCCAGGAAAGAAAACATCCAAAATCTTGTTCTAAAGCTTGCACGGGGGTCTGCAAAGCGTTTGGCAAGAATGAAAGGTAGTTGTCCAAAACTCGTTCTTTTCCAATAGAATAACCATGGAAAAGGCAGGAGAGTGGTAAAGTACTGTTTTCTCTAAGTCTGAAGGCTGCCCACACTGTGCCTGTGTGCTGCAGCTTGCATCTTCGCCTTTGGGAAGCTGCCGCTCGCCGATTCTCCCGGAG
This sequence comes from Molothrus ater, assembly GCF_012460135.2. Classification (NCBI taxonomy): domain Eukaryota; kingdom Metazoa; phylum Chordata; class Aves; order Passeriformes; family Icteridae; genus Molothrus; species Molothrus ater. The sequence goes on along the minus strand of NW_023416735.1, from coordinate 87,355 downwards.
GCGAAGAAGCGGCTTCTTCGCACACAGAGCATTGTGGCGAGCGCAGGGAGCTCCTGAGAGCGGTTTGTGCCGAAAGAAGCCCGGGACCGGCACTTAGCTTCGGAGAGCTGCGTATCTGCGTCTTCTGCGTGTCTTGCCGCTCTACACTCAGCAAAAAGCTTTTCCACCATATCTTGCAAGGAGAAACTCTGCCAGGAAAGAAAACATCCAAAATCTTGTTCTAAAGCTTGCACGGGGGTCTGCAAAGCGTTTGGCAAGAATGAAAGGTAGTTGTCCAAAACTCGTTCTTTTCCAATAGAATAACCATGGAAAAGGCAGGAGAGTGGTAAAGTACTGTTTTCTCTAAGTCTGAAGGCTGCCCACACTGTGCCTGTGTGCTGCAGCTTGCATCTTCGCCTTTGGGAAGCTGCCGCTCGCCGATTCTCCCGGAGGCGAAGAAGCGGCTTCTTCGCACACAGAGCATTGTGGCGAGCGCAGGGAGCTCCTGAGAGCGGTTTGTGCCGAAAGAAGCCCGGGACCGGCACTTAGCTTCGGAGAGCTGCGTATCTGCGTCTTCTGCGTGTCTTGCCGCTCTACACTCAGCAAAAAGCTTTTCCACCATATCTTGCAAGGAGAAACTCTGCCAGGAAAGAAAACATCCAAAATCTTGTTCTAAAGCTTGCACGGGGGTCTGCAAAGCGTTTGGCAAGAATGAAAGGTAGTTGTCCAAAACTCGTTCTTTTCCAATAGAATAACCATGGAAAAGGCAGGAGAGTGGTAAAGTACTGTTTTCTCTAAGTCTGAAGGCTGCCCACACTGTGCCTGTGTGCTGCAGCTTGCATCTTCGCCTTTGGGAAGCTGCCGCTCGCCGATTCTCCCGGAGGCGAAGAAGCGGCTTCTTCGCACACAGAGCATTGTGGCGAGCGCAGGGAGCTCCTGAGAGCGGTTTGTGCCGAAAGAAGCCCGGGACCGGCACTTAGCTTCGGAGAGCTGCGTATCTGCGTCTTCTGCGTGTCTTGCCGCTCTACACTCAGCAAAAAGCTTTTCCACCATATCTTGCAAGGAGAAACTCTGCCAGGAAAGAAAACATCCAAAATCTTGTTCTAAAGCTTGCACGGGGGTCTGCAAAGCGTTTGGCAAGAATGAAAGGTAGTTGTCCAAAACTCGTTCTTTTCCAATAGAATAACCATGGAAAAGGCAGGAGAGTGGTAAAGTACTGTTTTCTCTAAGTCTGAAGGCTGCCCACACTGTGCCTGTGTGCTGCAGCTTGCATCTTCGCCTTTGGGAAGCTGCCGCTCGCCGATTCTCCCGGAGGCGAAGAAGCGGCTTCTTCGCACACAGAGCATTGTGGCGAGCGCAGGGAGCTCCTGAGAGCGGTTTGTGCCGAAAGAAGCCCGGGACCGGCACTTAGCTTCGGAGAGCTGCGTATCTGCGTCTTCTGCGTGTCTTGCCGCTCTACACTCAGCAAAAAGCTTTTCCACCATATCTTGCAAGGAGAAACTCTGCCAGGAAAGAAAACATCCAAAATCTTGTTCTAAAGCTTGCACGGGGGTCTGCAAAGCGTTTGGCAAGAATGAAAGGTAGTTGTCCAAAACTCGTTCTTTTCCAATAGAATAACCATGGAAAAGGCAGGAGAGTGGTAAAGTACTGTTTTCTCTAAGTCTGAAGGCTGCCCACACTGTGCCTGTGTGCTGCAGCTTGCATCTTCGCCTTTGGGAAGCTGCCGCTCGCCGATTCTCCCGGAGGCGAAGAAGCGGCTTCTTCGCACACAGAGCATTGTGGCGAGCGCAGGGAGCTCCTGAGAGCGGTTTGTGCCGAAAGAAGCCCGGGACCGGCACTTAGCTTCGGAGAGCTGCGTATCTGCGTCTTCTGCGTGTCTTGCCGCTCTACACTCAGCAAAAAGCTTTTCCACCATATCTTGCAAGGAGAAACTCTGCCAGGAAAGAAAACATCCAAAATCTTGTTCTAAAGCTTGCACGGGGGTCTGCAAAGCGTTTGGCAAGAATGAAAGGTAGTTGTCCAAAACTCGTTCTTTTCCAATAGAATAACCATGGAAAAGGCAGGAGAGTGGTAAAGTACTGTTTTCTCTAAGTCTGAAGGCTGCCCACACTGTGCCTGTGTGCTGCAGCTTGCATCTTCGCCTTTGGGAAGCTGCCGCTCGCCGATTCTCCCGGAGGCGAAGAAGCGGCTTCTTCGCACACAGAGCATTGTGGCGAGCGCAGGGAGCTCCTGAGAGCGGTTTGTGCCGAAAGAAGCCCGGGACCGGCACTTAGCTTCGGAGAGCTGCGTATCTGCGTCTTCTGCGTGTCTTGCCGCTCTACACTCAGCAAAAAGCTTTTCCACCATATCTTGCAAGGAGAAACTCTGCCAGGAAAGAAAACATCCAAAATCTTGTTCTAAAGCTTGCACGGGGGTCTGCAAAGCGTTTGGCAAGAATGAAAGGTAGTTGTCCAAAACTCGTTCTTTTCCAATAGAATAACCATGGAAAAGGCAGGAGAGTGGTAAAGTACTGTTTTCTCTAAGTCTGAAGGCTGCCCACACTGTGCCTGTGTGCTGCAGCTTGCATCTTCGCCTTTGGGAAGCTGCCGCTCGCCGATTCTCCCGGAGGCGAAGAAGCGGCTTCTTCGCACACAGAGCATTGTGGCGAGCGCAGGGAGCTCCTGAGAGCGGTTTGTGCCGAAAGAAGCCCGGGACCGGCACTTAGCTTCGGAGAGCTGCGTATCTGCGTCTTCTGCGTGTCTTGCCGCTCTACACTCAGCAAAAAGCTTTTCCACCATATCTTGCAAGGAGAAACTCTGCCAGGAAAGAAAACATCCAAAATCTTGTTCTAAAGCTTGCACGGGGGTCTGCAAAGCGTTTGGCAAGAATGAAAGGTAGTTGTCCAAAACTCGTTCTTTTCCAATAGAATAACCATGGAAAAGGCAGGAGAGTGGTAAAGTACTGTTTTCTCTAAGTCTGAAGGCTGCCCACACTGTGCCTGTGTGCTGCAGCTTGCATCTTCGCCTTTGGGAAGCTGCCGCTCGCCGATTCTCCCGGAGGCGAAGAAGCGGCTTCTTCGCACACAGAGCATTGTGGCGAGCGCAGGGAGCTCCTGAGAGCGGTTTGTGCCGAAAGAAGCCCGGGACCGGCACTTAGCTTCGGAGAGCTGCGTATCTGCGTCTTCTGCGTGTCTTGCCGCTCTACACTCAGCAAAAAGCTTTTCCACCATATCTTGCAAGGAGAAACTCTGCCAGGAAAGAAAACATCCAAAATCTTGTTCTAAAGCTTGCACGGGGGTCTGCAAAGCGTTTGGCAAGAATGAAAGGTAGTTGTCCAAAACTCGTTCTTTTCCAATAGAATAACCATGGAAAAGGCAGGAGAGTGGTAAAGTACTGTTTTCTCTAAGTCTGAAGGCTGCCCACACTGTGCCTGTGTGCTGCAGCTTGCATCTTCGCCTTTGGGAAGCTGCCGCTCGCCGATTCTCCCGGAGGCGAAGAAGCGGCTTCTTCGCACACAGAGCATTGTGGCGAGCGCAGGGAGCTCCTGAGAGCGGTTTGTGCCGAAAGAAGCCCGGGACCGGCACTTAGCTTCGGAGAGCTGCGTATCTGCGTCTTCTGCGTGTCTTGCCGCTCTACACTCAGCAAAAAGCTTTTCCACCATATCTTGCAAGGAGAAACTCTGCCAGGAAAGAAAACATCCAAAATCTTGTTCTAAAGCTTGCACGGGGGTCTGCAAAGCGTTTGGCAAGAATGAAAGGTAGTTGTCCAAAACTCGTTCTTTTCCAATAGAATAACCATGGAAAAGGCAGGAGAGTGGTAAAGTACTGTTTTCTCTAAGTCTGAAGGCTGCCCACACTGTGCCTGTGTGCTGCAGCTTGCATCTTCGCCTTTGGGAAGCTGCCGCTCGCCGATTCTCCCGGAGGCGAAGAAGCGGCTTCTTCGCACACAGAGCATTGTGGCGAGCGCAGGGAGCTCCTGAGAGCGGTTTGTGCCGAAAGAAGCCCGGGACCGGCACTTAGCTTCGGAGAGCTGCGTATCTGCGTCTTCTGCGTGTCTTGCCGCTCTACACTCAGCAAAAAGCTTTTCCACCATATCTTGCAAGGAGAAACTCTGCCAGGAAAGAAAACATCCAAAATCTTGTTCTAAAGCTTGCACGGGGGTCTGCAAAGCGTTTGGCAAGAATGAAAGGTAGTTGTCCAAAACTCGTTCTTTTCCAATAGAATAACCATGGAAAAGGCAGGAGAGTGGTAAAGTACTGTTTTCTCTAAGTCTGAAGGCTGCCCACACTGTGCCTGTGTGCTGCAGCTTGCATCTTCGCCTTTGGGAAGCTGCCGCTCGCCGATTCTCCCGGAGGCGAAGAAGCGGCTTCTTCGCACACAGAGCATTGTGGCGAGCGCAGGGAGCTCCTGAGAGCGGTTTGTGCCGAAAGAAGCCCGGGACCGGCACTTAGCTTCGGAGAGCTGCGTATCTGCGTCTTCTGCGTGTCTTGCCGCTCTACACTCAGCAAAAAGCTTTTCCACCATATCTTGCAAGGAGAAACTCTGCCAGGAAAGAAAACATCCAAAATCTTGTTCTAAAGCTTGCACGGGGGTCTGCAAAGCGTTTGGCAAGAATGAAAGGTAGTTGTCCAAAACTCGTTCTTTTCCAATAGAATAACCATGGAAAAGGCAGGAGAGTGGTAAAGTACTGTTTTCTCTAAGTCTGAAGGCTGCCCACACTGTGCCTGTGTGCTGCAGCTTGCATCTTCGCCTTTGGGAAGCTGCCGCTCGCCGATTCTCCCGGAGGCGAAGAAGCGGCTTCTTCGCACACAGAGCATTGTGGCGAGCGCAGGGAGCTCCTGAGAGCGGTTTGTGCCGAAAGAAGCCCGGGACCGGCACTTAGCTTCGGAGAGCTGCGTATCTGCGTCTTCTGCGTGTCTTGCCGCTCTACACTCAGCAAAAAGCTTTTCCACCATATCTTGCAAGGAGAAACTCTGCCAGGAAAGAAAACATCCAAAATCTTGTTCTAAAGCTTGCACGGGGGTCTGCAAAGCGTTTGGCAAGAATGAAAGGTAGTTGTCCAAAACTCGTTCTTTTCCAATAGAATAACCATGGAAAAGGCAGGAGAGTGGTAAAGTACTGTTTTCTCTAAGTCTGAAGGCTGCCCACACTGTGCCTGTGTGCTGCAGCTTGCATCTTCGCCTTTGGGAAGCTGCCGCTCGCCGATTCTCCCGGAGGCGAAGAAGCGGCTTCTTCGCACACAGAGCATTGTGGCGAGCGCAGGGAGCTCCTGAGAGCGGTTTGTGCCGAAAGAAGCCCGGGACCGGCACTTAGCTTCGGAGAGCTGCGTATCTGCGTCTTCTGCGTGTCTTGCCGCTCTACACTCAGCAAAAAGCTTTTCCACCATATCTTGCAAGGAGAAACTCTGCCAGGAAAGAAAACATCCAAAATCTTGTTCTAAAGCTTGCACGGGGGTCTGCAAAGCGTTTGGCAAGAATGAAAGGTAGTTGTCCAAAACTCGTTCTTTTCCAATAGAATAACCATGGAAAAGGCAGGAGAGTGGTAAAGTACTGTTTTCTCTAAGTCTGAAGGCTGCCCACACTGTGCCTGTGTGCTGCAGCTTGCATCTTCGCCTTTGGGAAGCTGCCGCTCGCCGATTCTCCCGGAGGCGAAGAAGCGGCTTCTTCGCACACAGAGCATTGTGGCGAGCGCAGGGAGCTCCTGAGAGCGGTTTGTGCCGAAAGAAGCCCGGGACCGGCACTTAGCTTCGGAGAGCTGCGTATCTGCGTCTTCTGCGTGTCTTGCCGCTCTACACTCAGCAAAAAGCTTTTCCACCATATCTTGCAAGGAGAAACTCTGCCAGGAAAGAAAACATCCAAAATCTTGTTCTAAAGCTTGCACGGGGGTCTGCAAAGCGTTTGGCAAGAATGAAAGGTAGTTGTCCAAAACTCGTTCTTTTCCAATAGAATAACCATGGAAAAGGCAGGAGAGTGGTAAAGTACTGTTTTCTCTAAGTCTGAAGGCTGCCCACACTGTGCCTGTGTGCTGCAGCTTGCATCTTCGCCTTTGGGAAGCTGCCGCTCGCCGATTCTCCCGGAGGCGAAGAAGCGGCTTCTTCGCACACAGAGCATTGTGGCGAGCGCAGGGAGCTCCTGAGAGCGGTTTGTGCCGAAAGAAGCCCGGGACCGGCACTTAGCTTCGGAGAGCTGCGTATCTGCGTCTTCTGCGTGTCTTGCCGCTCTACACTCAGCAAAAAGCTTTTCCACCATATCTTGCAAGGAGAAACTCTGCCAGGAAAGAAAACATCCAAAATCTTGTTCTAAAGCTTGCACGGGGGTCTGCAAAGCGTTTGGCAAGAATGAAAGGTAGTTGTCCAAAACTCGTTCTTTTCCAATAGAATAACCATGGAAAAGGCAGGAGAGTGGTAAAGTACTGTTTTCTCTAAGTCTGAAGGCTGCCCACACTGTGCCTGTGTGCTGCAGCTTGCATCTTCGCCTTTGGGAAGCTGCCGCTCGCCGATTCTCCCGGAGGCGAAGAAGCGGCTTCTTCGCACACAGAGCATTGTGGCGAGCGCAGGGAGCTCCTGAGAGCGGTTTGTGCCGAAAGAAGCCCGGGACCGGCACTTAGCTTCGGAGAGCTGCGTATCTGCGTCTTCTGCGTGTCTTGCCGCTCTACACTCAGCAAAAAGCTTTTCCACCATATCTTGCAAGGAGAAACTCTGCCAGGAAAGAAAACATCCAAAATCTTGTTCTAAAGCTTGCACGGGGGTCTGCAAAGCGTTTGGCAAGAATGAAAGGTAGTTGTCCAAAACTCGTTCTTTTCCAATAGAATAACCATGGAAAAGGCAGGAGAGTGGTAAAGTACTGTTTTCTCTAAGTCTGAAGGCTGCCCACACTGTGCCTGTGTGCTGCAGCTTGCATCTTCGCCTTTGGGAAGCTGCCGCTCGCCGATTCTCCCGGAGGCGAAGAAGCGGCTTCTTCGCACACAGAGCATTGTGGCGAGCGCAGGGAGCTCCTGAGAGCGGTTTGTGCCGAAAGAAGCCCGGGACCGGCACTTAGCTTCGGAGAGCTGCGTATCTGCGTCTTCTGCGTGTCTTGCCGCTCTACACTCAGCAAAAAGCTTTTCCACCATATCTTGCAAGGAGAAACTCTGCCAGGAAAGAAAACATCCAAAATCTTGTTCTAAAGCTTGCACGGGGGTCTGCAAAGCGTTTGGCAAGAATGAAAGGTAGTTGTCCAAAACTCGTTCTTTTCCAATAGAATAACCATGGAAAAGGCAGGAGAGTGGTAAAGTACTGTTTTCTCTAAGTCTGAAGGCTGCCCACACTGTGCCTGTGTGCTGCAGCTTGCATCTTCGCCTTTGGGAAGCTGCCGCTCGCCGATTCTCCCGGAGGCGAAGAAGCGGCTTCTTCGCACACAGAGCATTGTGGCGAGCGCAGGGAGCTCCTGAGAGCGGTTTGTGCCGAAAGAAGCCCGGGACCGGCACTTAGCTTCGGAGAGCTGCGTATCTGCGTCTTCTGCGTGTCTTGCCGCTCTACACTCAGCAAAAAGCTTTTCCACCATATCTTGCAAGGAGAAACTCTGCCAGGAAAGAAAACATCCAAAATCTTGTTCTAAAGCTTGCACGGGGGTCTGCAAAGCGTTTGGCAAGAATGAAAGGTAGTTGTCCAAAACTCGTTCTTTTCCAATAGAATAACCATGGAAAAGGCAGGAGAGTGGTAAAGTACTGTTTTCTCTAAGTCTGAAGGCTGCCCACACTGTGCCTGTGTGCTGCAGCTTGCATCTTCGCCTTTGGGAAGCTGCCGCTCGCCGATTCTCCCGGAGGCGAAGAAGCGGCTTCTTCGCACACAGAGCATTGTGGCGAGCGCAGGGAGCTCCTGAGAGCGGTTTGTGCCGAAAGAAGCCCGGGACCGGCACTTAGCTTCGGAGAGCTGCGTATCTGCGTCTTCTGCGTGTCTTGCCGCTCTACACTCAGCAAAAAGCTTTTCCACCATATCTTGCAAGGAGAAACTCTGCCAGGAAAGAAAACATCCAAAATCTTGTTCTAAAGCTTGCACGGGGGTCTGCAAAGCGTTTGGCAAGAATGAAAGGTAGTTGTCCAAAACTCGTTCTTTTCCAATAGAATAACCATGGAAAAGGCAGGAGAGTGGTAAAGTACTGTTTTCTCTAAGTCTGAAGGCTGCCCACACTGTGCCTGTGTGCTGCAGCTTGCATCTTCGCCTTTGGGAAGCTGCCGCTCGCCGATTCTCCCGGAGGCGAAGAAGCGGCTTCTTCGCACACAGAGCATTGTGGCGAGCGCAGGGAGCTCCTGAGAGCGGTTTGTGCCGAAAGAAGCCCGGGACCGGCACTTAGCTTCGGAGAGCTGCGTATCTGCGTCTTCTGCGTGTCTTGCCGCTCTACACTCAGCAAAAAGCTTTTCCACCATATCTTGCAAGGAGAAACTCTGCCAGGAAAGAAAACATCCAAAATCTTGTTCTAAAGCTTGCACGGGGGTCTGCAAAGCGTTTGGCAAGAATGAAAGGTAGTTGTCCAAAACTCGTTCTTTTCCAATAGAATAACCATGGAAAAGGCAGGAGAGTGGTAAAGTACTGTTTTCTCTAAGTCTGAAGGCTGCCCACACTGTGCCTGTGTGCTGCAGCTTGCATCTTCGCCTTTGGGAAGCTGCCGCTCGCCGATTCTCCCGGAGGCGAAGAAGCGGCTTCTTCGCACACAGAGCATTGTGGCGAGCGCAGGGAGCTCCTGAGAGCGGTTTGTGCCGAAAGAAGCCCGGGACCGGCACTTAGCTTCGGAGAGCTGCGTATCTGCGTCTTCTGCGTGTCTTGCCGCTCTACACTCAGCAAAAAGCTTTTCCACCATATCTTGCAAGGAGAAACTCTGCCAGGAAAGAAAACATCCAAAATCTTGTTCTAAAGCTTGCACGGGGGTCTGCAAAGCGTTTGGCAAGAATGAAAGGTAGTTGTCCAAAACTCGTTCTTTTCCAATAGAATAACCATGGAAAAGGCAGGAGAGTGGTAAAGTACTGTTTTCTCTAAGTCTGAAGGCTGCCCACACTGTGCCTGTGTGCTGCAGCTTGCATCTTCGCCTTTGGGAAGCTGCCGCTCGCCGATTCTCCCGGAGGCGAAGAAGCGGCTTCTTCGCACACAGAGCATTGTGGCGAGCGCAGGGAGCTCCTGAGAGCGGTTTGTGCCGAAAGAAGCCCGGGACCGGCACTTAGCTTCGGAGAGCTGCGTATCTGCGTCTTCTGCGTGTCTTGCCGCTCTACACTCAGCAAAAAGCTTTTCCACCATATCTTGCAAGGAGAAACTCTGCCAGGAAAGAAAACATCCAAAATCTTGTTCTAAAGCTTGCACGGGGGTCTGCAAAGCGTTTGGCAAGAATGAAAGGTAGTTGTCCAAAACTCGTTCTTTTCCAATAGAATAACCATGGAAAAGGCAGGAGAGTGGTAAAGTACTGTTTTCTCTAAGTCTGAAGGCTGCCCACACTGTGCCTGTGTGCTGCAGCTTGCATCTTCGCCTTTGGGAAGCTGCCGCTCGCCGATTCTCCCGGAGGCGAAGAAGCGGCTTCTTCGCACACAGAGCATTGTGGCGAGCGCAGGGAGCTCCTGAGAGCGGTTTGTGCCGAAAGAAGCCCGGGACCGGCACTTAGCTTCGGAGAGCTGCGTATCTGCGTCTTCTGCGTGTCTTGCCGCTCTACACTCAGCAAAAAGCTTTTCCACCATATCTTGCAAGGAGAAACTCTGCCAGGAAAGAAAACATCCAAAATCTTGTTCTAAAGCTTGCACGGGGGTCTGCAAAGCGTTTGGCAAGAATGAAAGGTAGTTGTCCAAAACTCGTTCTTTTCCAATAGAATAACCATGGAAAAGGCAGGAGAGTGGTAAAGTACTGTTTTCTCTAAGTCTGAAGGCTGCCCACACTGTGCCTGTGTGCTGCAGCTTGCATCTTCGCCTTTGGGAAGCTGCCGCTCGCCGATTCTCCCGGAGGCGAAGAAGCGGCTTCTTCGCACACAGAGCATTGTGGCGAGCGCAGGGAGCTCCTGAGAGCGGTTTGTGCCGAAAGAAGCCCGGGACCGGCACTTAGCTTCGGAGAGCTGCGTATCTGCGTCTTCTGCGTGTCTTGCCGCTCTACACTCAGCAAAAAGCTTTTCCACCATATCTTGCAAGGAGAAACTCTGCCAGGAAAGAAAACATCCAAAATCTTGTTCTAAAGCTTGCACGGGGGTCTGCAAAGCGTTTGGCAAGAATGAAAGGTAGTTGTCCAAAACTCGTTCTTTTCCAATAGAATAACCATGGAAAAGGCAGGAGAGTGGTAAAGTACTGTTTTCTCTAAGTCTGAAGGCTGCCCACACTGTGCCTGTGTGCTGCAGCTTGCATCTTCGCCTTTGGGAAGCTGCCGCTCGCCGATTCTCCCGGAGGCGAAGAAGCGGCTTCTTCGCACACAGAGCATTGTGGCGAGCGCAGGGAGCTCCTGAGAGCGGTTTGTGCCGAAAGAAGCCCGGGACCGGCACTTAGCTTCGGAGAGCTGCGTATCTGCGTCTTCTGCGTGTCTTGCCGCTCTACACTCAGCAAAAAGCTTTTCCACCATATCTTGCAAGGAGAAACTCTGCCAGGAAAGAAAACATCCAAAATCTTGTTCTAAAGCTTGCACGGGGGTCTGCAAAGCGTTTGGCAAGAATGAAAGGTAGTTGTCCAAAACTCGTTCTTTTCCAATAGAATAACCATGGAAAAGGCAGGAGAGTGGTAAAGTACTGTTTTCTCTAAGTCTGAAGGCTGCCCACACTGTGCCTGTGTGCTGCAGCTTGCATCTTCGCCTTTGGGAAGCTGCCGCTCGCCGATTCTCCCGGAGGCGAAGAAGCGGCTTCTTCGCACACAGAGCATTGTGGCGAGCGCAGGGAGCTCCTGAGAGCGGTTTGTGCCGAAAGAAGCCCGGGACCGGCACTTAGCTTCGGAGAGCTGCGTATCTGCGTCTTCTGCGTGTCTTGCCGCTCTACACTCAGCAAAAAGCTTTTCCACCATATCTTGCAAGGAGAAACTCTGCCAGGAAAGAAAACATCCAAAATCTTGTTCTAAAGCTTGCACGGGGGTCTGCAAAGCGTTTGGCAAGAATGAAAGGTAGTTGTCCAAAACTCGTTCTTTTCCAATAGAATAACCATGGAAAAGGCAGGAGAGTGGTAAAGTACTGTTTTCTCTAAGTCTGAAGGCTGCCCACACTGTGCCTGTGTGCTGCAGCTTGCATCTTCGCCTTTGGGAAGCTGCCGCTCGCCGATTCTCCCGGAGGCGAAGAAGCGGCTTCTTCGCACACAGAGCATTGTGGCGAGCGCAGGGAGCTCCTGAGAGCGGTTTGTGCCGAAAGAAGCCCGGGACCGGCACTTAGCTTCGGAGAGCTGCGTATCTGCGTCTTCTGCGTGTCTTGCCGCTCTACACTCAGCAAAAAGCTTTTCCACCATATCTTGCAAGGAGAAACTCTGCCAGGAAAGAAAACATCCAAAATCTTGTTCTAAAGCTTGCACGGGGGTCTGCAAAGCGTTTGGCAAGAATGAAAGGTAGTTGTCCAAAACTCGTTCTTTTCCAATAGAATAACCATGGAAAAGGCAGGAGAGTGGTAAAGTACTGTTTTCTCTAAGTCTGAAGGCTGCCCACACTGTGCCTGTGTGCTGCAGCTTGCATCTTCGCCTTTGGGAAGCTGCCGCTCGCCGATTCTCCCGGAGGCGAAGAAGCGGCTTCTTCGCACACAGAGCATTGTGGCGAGCGCAGGGAGCTCCTGAGAGCGGTTTGTGCCGAAAGAAGCCCGGGACCGGCACTTAGCTTCGGAGAGCTGCGTATCTGCGTCTTCTGCGTGTCTTGCCGCTCTACACTCAGCAAAAAGCTTTTCCACCATATCTTGCAAGGAGAAACTCTGCCAGGAAAGAAAACATCCAAAATCTTGTTCTAAAGCTTGCACGGGGGTCTGCAAAGCGTTTGGCAAGAATGAAAGGTAGTTGTCCAAAACTCGTTCTTTTCCAATAGAATAACCATGGAAAAGGCAGGAGAGTGGTAAAGTACTGTTTTCTCTAAGTCTGAAGGCTGCCCACACTGTGCCTGTGTGCTGCAGCTTGCATCTTCGCCTTTGGGAAGCTGCCGCTCGCCGATTCTCCCGGAGGCGAAGAAGCGGCTTCTTCGCACACAGAGCATTGTGGCGAGCGCAGGGAGCTCCTGAGAGCGGTTTGTGCCGAAAGAAGCCCGGGACCGGCACTTAGCTTCGGAGAGCTGCGTATCTGCGTCTTCTGCGTGTCTTGCCGCTCTACACTCAGCAAAAAGCTTTTCCACCATATCTTGCAAGGAGAAACTCTGCCAGGAAAGAAAACATCCAAAATCTTGTTCTAAAGCTTGCACGGGGGTCTGCAAAGCGTTTGGCAAGAATGAAAGGTAGTTGTCCAAAACTCGTTCTTTTCCAATAGAATAACCATGGAAAAGGCAGGAGAGTGGTAAAGTACTGTTTTCTCTAAGTCTGAAGGCTGCCCACACTGTGCCTGTGTGCTGCAGCTTGCATCTTCGCCTTTGGGAAGCTGCCGCTCGCCGATTCTCCCGGAGGCGAAGAAGCGGCTTCTTCGCACACAGAGCATTGTGGCGAGCGCAGGGAGCTCCTGAGAGCGGTTTGTGCCGAAAGAAGCCCGGGACCGGCACTTAGCTTCGGAGAGCTGCGTATCTGCGTCTTCTGCGTGTCTTGCCGCTCTACACTCAGCAAAAAGCTTTTCCACCATATCTTGCAAGGAGAAACTCTGCCAGGAAAGAAAACATCCAAAATCTTGTTCTAAAGCTTGCACGGGGGTCTGCAAAGCGTTTGGCAAGAATGAAAGGTAGTTGTCCAAAACTCGTTCTTTTCCAATAGAATAACCATGGAAAAGGCAGGAGAGTGGTAAAGTACTGTTTTCTCTAAGTCTGAAGGCTGCCCACACTGTGCCTGTGTGCTGCAGCTTGCATCTTCGCCTTTGGGAAGCTGCCGCTCGCCGATTCTCCCGGAGGCGAAGAAGCGGCTTCTTCGCACACAGAGCATTGTGGCGAGCGCAGGGAGCTCCTGAGAGCGGTTTGTGCCGAAAGAAGCCCGGGACCGGCACTTAGCTTCGGAGAGCTGCGTATCTGCGTCTTCTGCGTGTCTTGCCGCTCTACACTCAGCAAAAAGCTTTTCCACCATATCTTGCAAGGAGAAACTCTGCCAGGAAAGAAAACATCCAAAATCTTGTTCTAAAGCTTGCACGGGGGTCTGCAAAGCGTTTGGCAAGAATGAAAGGTAGTTGTCCAAAACTCGTTCTTTTCCAATAGAATAACCATGGAAAAGGCAGGAGAGTGGTAAAGTACTGTTTTCTCTAAGTCTGAAGGCTGCCCACACTGTGCCTGTGTGCTGCAGCTTGCATCTTCGCCTTTGGGAAGCTGCCGCTCGCCGATTCTCCCGGAGGCGAAGAAGCGGCTTCTTCGCACACAGAGCATTGTGGCGAGCGCAGGGAGCTCCTGAGAGCGGTTTGTGCCGAAAGAAGCCCGGGACCGGCACTTAGCTTCGGAGAGCTGCGTATCTGCGTCTTCTGCGTGTCTTGCCGCTCTACACTCAGCAAAAAGCTTTTCCACCATATCTTGCAAGGAGAAACTCTGCCAGGAAAGAAAACATCCAAAATCTTGTTCTAAAGCTTGCACGGGGGTCTGCAAAGCGTTTGGCAAGAATGAAAGGTAGTTGTCCAAAACTCGTTCTTTTCCAATAGAATAACCATGGAAAAGGCAGGAGAGTGGTAAAGTACTGTTTTCTCTAAGTCTGAAGGCTGCCCACACTGTGCCTGTGTGCTGCAGCTTGCATCTTCGCCTTTGGGAAGCTGCCGCTCGCCGATTCTCCCGGAGGCGAAGAAGCGGCTTCTTCGCACACAGAGCATTGTGGCGAGCGCAGGGAGCTCCTGAGAGCGGTTTGTGCCGAAAGAAGCCCGGGACCGGCACTTAGCTTCGGAGAGCTGCGTATCTGCGTCTTCTGCGTGTCTTGCCGCTCTACACTCAGCAAAAAGCTTTTCCACCATATCTTGCAAGGAGAAACTCTGCCAGGAAAGAAAACATCCAAAATCTTGTTCTAAAGCTTGCACGGGGGTCTGCAAAGCGTTTGGCAAGAATGAAAGGTAGTTGTCCAAAACTCGTTCTTTTCCAATAGAATAACCATGGAAAAGGCAGGAGAGTGGTAAAGTACTGTTTTCTCTAAGTCTGAAGGCTGCCCACACTGTGCCTGTGTGCTGCAGCTTGCATCTTCGCCTTTGGGAAGCTGCCGCTCGCCGATTCTCCCGGAGGCGAAGAAGCGGCTTCTTCGCACACAGAGCATTGTGGCGAGCGCAGGGAGCTCCTGAGAGCGGTTTGTGCCGAAAGAAGCCCGGGACCGGCACTTAGCTTCGGAGAGCTGCGTATCTGCGTCTTCTGCGTGTCTTGCCGCTCTACACTCAGCAAAAAGCTTTTCCACCATATCTTGCAAGGAGAAACTCTGCCAGGAAAGAAAACATCCAAAATCTTGTTCTAAAGCTTGCACGGGGGTCTGCAAAGCGTTTGGCAAGAATGAAAGGTAGTTGTCCAAAACTCGTTCTTTTCCAATAGAATAACCATGGAAAAGGCAGGAGAGTGGTAAAGTACTGTTTTCTCTAAGTCTGAAGGCTGCCCACACTGTGCCTGTGTGCTGCAGCTTGCATCTTCGCCTTTGGGAAGCTGCCGCTCGCCGATTCTCCCGGAGGCGAAGAAGCGGCTTCTTCGCACACAGAGCATTGTGGCGAGCGCAGGGAGCTCCTGAGAGCGGTTTGTGCCGAAAGAAGCCCGGGACCGGCACTTAGCTTCGGAGAGCTGCGTATCTGCGTCTTCTGCGTGTCTTGCCGCTCTACACTCAGCAAAAAGCTTTTCCACCATATCTTGCAAGGAGAAACTCTGCCAGGAAAGAAAACATCCAAAATCTTGTTCTAAAGCTTGCACGGGGGTCTGCAAAGCGTTTGGCAAGAATGAAAGGTAGTTGTCCAAAACTCGTTCTTTTCCAATAGAATAACCATGGAAAAGGCAGGAGAGTGGTAAAGTACTGTTTTCTCTAAGTCTGAAGGCTGCCCACACTGTGCCTGTGTGCTGCAGCTTGCATCTTCGCCTTTGGGAAGCTGCCGCTCGCCGATTCTCCCGGAGGCGAAGAAGCGGCTTCTTCGCACACAGAGCATTGTGGCGAGCGCAGGGAGCTCCTGAGAGCGGTTTGTGCCGAAAGAAGCCCGGGACCGGCACTTAGCTTCGGAGAGCTGCGTATCTGCGTCTTCTGCGTGTCTTGCCGCTCTACACTCAGCAAAAAGCTTTTCCACCATATCTTGCAAGGAGAAACTCTGCCAGGAAAGAAAACATCCAAAATCTTGTTCTAAAGCTTGCACGGGGGTCTGCAAAGCGTTTGGCAAGAATGAAAGGTAGTTGTCCAAAACTCGTTCTTTTCCAATAGAATAACCATGGAAAAGGCAGGAGAGTGGTAAAGTACTGTTTTCTCTAAGTCTGAAGGCTGCCCACACTGTGCCTGTGTGCTGCAGCTTGCATCTTCGCCTTTGGGAAGCTGCCGCTCGCCGATTCTCCCGGAGGCGAAGAAGCGGCTTCTTCGCACACAGAGCATTGTGGCGAGCGCAGGGAGCTCCTGAGAGCGGTTTGTGCCGAAAGAAGCCCGGGACCGGCACTTAGCTTCGGAGAGCTGCGTATCTGCGTCTTCTGCGTGTCTTGCCGCTCTACACTCAGCAAAAAGCTTTTCCACCATATCTTGCAAGGAGAAACTCTGCCAGGAAAGAAAACATCCAAAATCTTGTTCTAAAGCTTGCACGGGGGTCTGCAAAGCGTTTGGCAAGAATGAAAGGTAGTTGTCCAAAACTCGTTCTTTTCCAATAGAATAACCATGGAAAAGGCAGGAGAGTGGTAAAGTACTGTTTTCTCTAAGTCTGAAGGCTGCCCACACTGTGCCTGTGTGCTGCAGCTTGCATCTTCGCCTTTGGGAAGCTGCCGCTCGCCGATTCTCCCGGAGGCGAAGAAGCGGCTTCTTCGCACACAGAGCATTGTGGCGAGCGCAGGGAGCTCCTGAGAGCGGTTTGTGCCGAAAGAAGCCCGGGACCGGCACTTAGCTTCGGAGAGCTGCGTATCTGCGTCTTCTGCGTGTCTTGCCGCTCTACACTCAGCAAAAAGCTTTTCCACCATATCTTGCAAGGAGAAACTCTGCCAGGAAAGAAAACATCCAAAATCTTGTTCTAAAGCTTGCACGGGGGTCTGCAAAGCGTTTGGCAAGAATGAAAGGTAGTTGTCCAAAACTCGTTCTTTTCCAATAGAATAACCATGGAAAAGGCAGGAGAGTGGTAAAGTACTGTTTTCTCTAAGTCTGAAGGCTGCCCACACTGTGCCTGTGTGCTGCAGCTTGCATCTTCGCCTTTGGGAAGCTGCCGCTCGCCGATTCTCCCGGAGGCGAAGAAGCGGCTTCTTCGCACACAGAGCATTGTGGCGAGCGCAGGGAGCTCCTGAGAGCGGTTTGTGCCGAAAGAAGCCCGGGACCGGCACTTAGCTTCGGAGAGCTGCGTATCTGCGTCTTCTGCGTGTCTTGCCGCTCTACACTCAGCAAAAAGCTTTTCCACCATATCTTGCAAGGAGAAACTCTGCCAGGAAAGAAAACATCCAAAATCTTGTTCTAAAGCTTGCACGGGGGTCTGCAAAGCGTTTGGCAAGAATGAAAGGTAGTTGTCCAAAACTCGTTCTTTTCCAATAGAATAACCATGGAAAAGGCAGGAGAGTGGTAAAGTACTGTTTTCTCTAAGTCTGAAGGCTGCCCACACTGTGCCTGTGTGCTGCAGCTTGCATCTTCGCCTTTGGGAAGCTGCCGCTCGCCGATTCTCCCGGAGGCGAAGAAGCGGCTTCTTCGCACACAGAGCATTGTGGCGAGCGCAGGGAGCTCCTGAGAGCGGTTTGTGCCGAAAGAAGCCCGGGACCGGCACTTAGCTTCGGAGAGCTGCGTATCTGCGTCTTCTGCGTGTCTTGCCGCTCTACACTCAGCAAAAAGCTTTTCCACCATATCTTGCAAGGAGAAACTCTGCCAGGAAAGAAAACATCCAAAATCTTGTTCTAAAGCTTGCACGGGGGTCTGCAAAGCGTTTGGCAAGAATGAAAGGTAGTTGTCCAAAACTCGTTCTTTTCCAATAGAATAACCATGGAAAAGGCAGGAGAGTGGTAAAGTACTGTTTTCTCTAAGTCTGAAGGCTGCCCACACTGTGCCTGTGTGCTGCAGCTTGCATCTTCGCCTTTGGGAAGCTGCCGCTCGCCGATTCTCCCGGAGGCGAAGAAGCGGCTTCTTCGCACACAGAGCATTGTGGCGAGCGCAGGGAGCTCCTGAGAGCGGTTTGTGCCGAAAGAAGCCCGGGACCGGCACTTAGCTTCGGAGAGCTGCGTATCTGCGTCTTCTGCGTGTCTTGCCGCTCTACACTCAGCAAAAAGCTTTTCCACCATATCTTGCAAGGAGAAACTCTGCCAGGAAAGAAAACATCCAAAATCTTGTTCTAAAGCTTGCACGGGGGTCTGCAAAGCGTTTGGCAAGAATGAAAGGTAGTTGTCCAAAACTCGTTCTTTTCCAATAGAATAACCATGGAAAAGGCAGGAGAGTGGTAAAGTACTGTTTTCTCTAAGTCTGAAGGCTGCCCACACTGTGCCTGTGTGCTGCAGCTTGCATCTTCGCCTTTGGGAAGCTGCCGCTCGCCGATTCTCCCGGAGGCGAAGAAGCGGCTTCTTCGCACACAGAGCATTGTGGCGAGCGCAGGGAGCTCCTGAGAGCGGTTTGTGCCGAAAGAAGCCCGGGACCGGCACTTAGCTTCGGAGAGCTGCGTATCTGCGTCTTCTGCGTGTCTTGCCGCTCTACACTCAGCAAAAAGCTTTTCCACCATATCTTGCAAGGAGAAACTCTGCCAGGAAAGAAAACATCCAAAATCTTGTTCTAAAGCTTGCACGGGGGTCTGCAAAGCGTTTGGCAAGAATGAAAGGTAGTTGTCCAAAACTCGTTCTTTTCCAATAGAATAACCATGGAAAAGGCAGGAGAGTGGTAAAGTACTGTTTTCTCTAAGTCTGAAGGCTGCCCACACTGTGCCTGTGTGCTGCAGCTTGCATCTTCGCCTTTGGGAAGCTGCCGCTCGCCGATTCTCCCGGAGGCGAAGAAGCGGCTTCTTCGCACACAGAGCATTGTGGCGAGCGCAGGGAGCTCCTGAGAGCGGTTTGTGCCGAAAGAAGCCCGGGACCGGCACTTAGCTTCGGAGAGCTGCGTATCTGCGTCTTCTGCGTGTCTTGCCGCTCTACACTCAGCAAAAAGCTTTTCCACCATATCTTGCAAGGAGAAACTCTGCCAGGAAAGAAAACATCCAAAATCTTGTTCTAAAGCTTGCACGGGGGTCTGCAAAGCGTTTGGCAAGAATGAAAGGTAGTTGTCCAAAACTCGTTCTTTTCCAATAGAATAACCATGGAAAAGGCAGGAGAGTGGTAAAGTACTGTTTTCTCTAAGTCTGAAGGCTGCCCACACTGTGCCTGTGTGCTGCAGCTTGCATCTTCGCCTTTGGGAAGCTGCCGCTCGCCGATTCTCCCGGAGGCGAAGAAGCGGCTTCTTCGCACACAGAGCATTGTGGCGAGCGCAGGGAGCTCCTGAGAGCGGTTTGTGCCGAAAGAAGCCCGGGACCGGCACTTAGCTTCGGAGAGCTGCGTATCTGCGTCTTCTGCGTGTCTTGCCGCTCTACACTCAGCAAAAAGCTTTTCCACCATATCTTGCAAGGAGAAACTCTGCCAGGAAAGAAAACATCCAAAATCTTGTTCTAAAGCTTGCACGGGGGTCTGCAAAGCGTTTGGCAAGAATGAAAGGTAGTTGTCCAAAACTCGTTCTTTTCCAATAGAATAACCATGGAAAAGGCAGGAGAGTGGTAAAGTACTGTTTTCTCTAAGTCTGAAGGCTGCCCACACTGTGCCTGTGTGCTGCAGCTTGCATCTTCGCCTTTGGGAAGCTGCCGCTCGCCGATTCTCCCGGAGGCGAAGAAGCGGCTTCTTCGCACACAGAGCATTGTGGCGAGCGCAGGGAGCTCCTGAGAGCGGTTTGTGCCGAAAGAAGCCCGGGACCGGCACTTAGCTTCGGAGAGCTGCGTATCTGCGTCTTCTGCGTGTCTTGCCGCTCTACACTCAGCAAAAAGCTTTTCCACCATATCTTGCAAGGAGAAACTCTGCCAGGAAAGAAAACATCCAAAATCTTGTTCTAAAGCTTGCACGGGGGTCTGCAAAGCGTTTGGCAAGAATGAAAGGTAGTTGTCCAAAACTCGTTCTTTTCCAATAGAATAACCATGGAAAAGGCAGGAGAGTGGTAAAGTACTGTTTTCTCTAAGTCTGAAGGCTGCCCACACTGTGCCTGTGTGCTGCAGCTTGCATCTTCGCCTTTGGGAAGCTGCCGCTCGCCGATTCTCCCGGAGGCGAAGAAGCGGCTTCTTCGCACACAGAGCATTGTGGCGAGCGCAGGGAGCTCCTGAGAGCGGTTTGTGCCGAAAGAAGCCCGGGACCGGCACTTAGCTTCGGAGAGCTGCGTATCTGCGTCTTCTGCGTGTCTTGCCGCTCTACACTCAGCAAAAAGCTTTTCCACCATATCTTGCAAGGAGAAACTCTGCCAGGAAAGAAAACATCCAAAATCTTGTTCTAAAGCTTGCACGGGGGTCTGCAAAGCGTTTGGCAAGAATGAAAGGTAGTTGTCCAAAACTCGTTCTTTTCCAATAGAATAACCATGGAAAAGGCAGGAGAGTGGTAAAGTACTGTTTTCTCTAAGTCTGAAGGCTGCCCACACTGTGCCTGTGTGCTGCAGCTTGCATCTTCGCCTTTGGGAAGCTGCCGCTCGCCGATTCTCCCGGAGGCGAAGAAGCGGCTTCTTCGCACACAGAGCATTGTGGCGAGCGCAGGGAGCTCCTGAGAGCGGTTTGTGCCGAAAGAAGCCCGGGACCGGCACTTAGCTTCGGAGAGCTGCGTATCTGCGTCTTCTGCGTGTCTTGCCGCTCTACACTCAGCAAAAAGCTTTTCCACCATATCTTGCAAGGAGAAACTCTGCCAGGAAAGAAAACATCCAAAATCTTGTTCTAAAGCTTGCACGGGGGTCTGCAAAGCGTTTGGCAAGAATGAAAGGTAGTTGTCCAAAACTCGTTCTTTTCCAATAGAATAACCATGGAAAAGGCAGGAGAGTGGTAAAGTACTGTTTTCTCTAAGTCTGAAGGCTGCCCACACTGTGCCTGTGTGCTGCAGCTTGCATCTTCGCCTTTGGGAAGCTGCCGCTCGCCGATTCTCCCGGAGGCGAAGAAGCGGCTTCTTCGCACACAGAGCATTGTGGCGAGCGCAGGGAGCTCCTGAGAGCGGTTTGTGCCGAAAGAAGCCCGGGACCGGCACTTAGCTTCGGAGAGCTGCGTATCTGCGTCTTCTGCGTGTCTTGCCGCTCTACACTCAGCAAAAAGCTTTTCCACCATATCTTGCAAGGAGAAACTCTGCCAGGAAAGAAAACATCCAAAATCTTGTTCTAAAGCTTGCACGGGGGTCTGCAAAGCGTTTGGCAAGAATGAAAGGTAGTTGTCCAAAACTCGTTCTTTTCCAATAGAATAACCATGGAAAAGGCAGGAGAGTGGTAAAGTACTGTTTTCTCTAAGTCTGAAGGCTGCCCACACTGTGCCTGTGTGCTGCAGCTTGCATCTTCGCCTTTGGGAAGCTGCCGCTCGCCGATTCTCCCGGAGGCGAAGAAGCGGCTTCTTCGCACACAGAGCATTGTGGCGAGCGCAGGGAGCTCCTGAGAGCGGTTTGTGCCGAAAGAAGCCCGGGACCGGCACTTAGCTTCGGAGAGCTGCGTATCTGCGTCTTCTGCGTGTCTTGCCGCTCTACACTCAGCAAAAAGCTTTTCCACCATATCTTGCAAGGAGAAACTCTGCCAGGAAAGAAAACATCCAAAATCTTGTTCTAAAGCTTGCACGGGGGTCTGCAAAGCGTTTGGCAAGAATGAAAGGTAGTTGTCCAAAACTCGTTCTTTTCCAATAGAATAACCATGGAAAAGGCAGGAGAGTGGTAAAGTACTGTTTTCTCTAAGTCTGAAGGCTGCCCACACTGTGCCTGTGTGCTGCAGCTTGCATCTTCGCCTTTGGGAAGCTGCCGCTCGCCGATTCTCCCGGAGGCGAAGAAGCGGCTTCTTCGCACACAGAGCATTGTGGCGAGCGCAGGGAGCTCCTGAGAGCGGTTTGTGCCGAAAGAAGCCCGGGACCGGCACTTAGCTTCGGAGAGCTGCGTATCTGCGTCTTCTGCGTGTCTTGCCGCTCTACACTCAGCAAAAAGCTTTTCCACCATATCTTGCAAGGAGAAACTCTGCCAGGAAAGAAAACATCCAAAATCTTGTTCTAAAGCTTGCACGGGGGTCTGCAAAGCGTTTGGCAAGAATGAAAGGTAGTTGTCCAAAACTCGTTCTTTTCCAATAGAATAACCATGGAAAAGGCAGGAGAGTGGTAAAGTACTGTTTTCTCTAAGTCTGAAGGCTGCCCACACTGTGCCTGTGTGCTGCAGCTTGCATCTTCGCCTTTGGGAAGCTGCCGCTCGCCGATTCTCCCGGAGGCGAAGAAGCGGCTTCTTCGCACACAGAGCATTGTGGCGAGCGCAGGGAGCTCCTGAGAGCGGTTTGTGCCGAAAGAAGCCCGGGACCGGCACTTAGCTTCGGAGAGCTGCGTATCTGCGTCTTCTGCGTGTCTTGCCGCTCTACACTCAGCAAAAAGCTTTTCCACCATATCTTGCAAGGAGAAACTCTGCCAGGAAAGAAAACATCCAAAATCTTGTTCTAAAGCTTGCACGGGGGTCTGCAAAGCGTTTGGCAAGAATGAAAGGTAGTTGTCCAAAACTCGTTCTTTTCCAATAGAATAACCATGGAAAAGGCAGGAGAGTGGTAAAGTACTGTTTTCTCTAAGTCTGAAGGCTGCCCACACTGTGCCTGTGTGCTGCAGCTTGCATCTTCGCCTTTGGGAAGCTGCCGCTCGCCGATTCTCCCGGAGGCGAAGAAGCGGCTTCTTCGCACACAGAGCATTGTGGCGAGCGCAGGGAGCTCCTGAGAGCGGTTTGTGCCGAAAGAAGCCCGGGACCGGCACTTAGCTTCGGAGAGCTGCGTATCTGCGTCTTCTGCGTGTCTTGCCGCTCTACACTCAGCAAAAAGCTTTTCCACCATATCTTGCAAGGAGAAACTCTGCCAGGAAAGAAAACATCCAAAATCTTGTTCTAAAGCTTGCACGGGGGTCTGCAAAGCGTTTGGCAAGAATGAAAGGTAGTTGTCCAAAACTCGTTCTTTTCCAATAGAATAACCATGGAAAAGGCAGGAGAGTGGTAAAGTACTGTTTTCTCTAAGTCTGAAGGCTGCCCACACTGTGCCTGTGTGCTGCAGCTTGCATCTTCGCCTTTGGGAAGCTGCCGCTCGCCGATTCTCCCGGAGGCGAAGAAGCGGCTTCTTCGCACACAGAGCATTGTGGCGAGCGCAGGGAGCTCCTGAGAGCGGTTTGTGCCGAAAGAAGCCCGGGACCGGCACTTAGCTTCGGAGAGCTGCGTATCTGCGTCTTCTGCGTGTCTTGCCGCTCTACACTCAGCAAAAAGCTTTTCCACCATATCTTGCAAGGAGAAACTCTGCCAGGAAAGAAAACATCCAAAATCTTGTTCTAAAGCTTGCACGGGGGTCTGCAAAGCGTTTGGCAAGAATGAAAGGTAGTTGTCCAAAACTCGTTCTTTTCCAATAGAATAACCATGGAAAAGGCAGGAGAGTGGTAAAGTACTGTTTTCTCTAAGTCTGAAGGCTGCCCACACTGTGCCTGTGTGCTGCAGCTTGCATCTTCGCCTTTGGGAAGCTGCCGCTCGCCGATTCTCCCGGAGGCGAAGAAGCGGCTTCTTCGCACACAGAGCATTGTGGCGAGCGCAGGGAGCTCCTGAGAGCGGTTTGTGCCGAAAGAAGCCCGGGACCGGCACTTAGCTTCGGAGAGCTGCGTATCTGCGTCTTCTGCGTGTCTTGCCGCTCTACACTCAGCAAAAAGCTTTTCCACCATATCTTGCAAGGAGAAACTCTGCCAGGAAAGAAAACATCCAAAATCTTGTTCTAAAGCTTGCACGGGGGTCTGCAAAGCGTTTGGCAAGAATGAAAGGTAGTTGTCCAAAACTCGTTCTTTTCCAATAGAATAACCATGGAAAAGGCAGGAGAGTGGTAAAGTACTGTTTTCTCTAAGTCTGAAGGCTGCCCACACTGTGCCTGTGTGCTGCAGCTTGCATCTTCGCCTTTGGGAAGCTGCCGCTCGCCGATTCTCCCGGAGGCGAAGAAGCGGCTTCTTCGCACACAGAGCATTGTGGCGAGCGCAGGGAGCTCCTGAGAGCGGTTTGTGCCGAAAGAAGCCCGGGACCGGCACTTAGCTTCGGAGAGCTGCGTATCTGCGTCTTCTGCGTGTCTTGCCGCTCTACACTCAGCAAAAAGCTTTTCCACCATATCTTGCAAGGAGAAACTCTGCCAGGAAAGAAAACATCCAAAATCTTGTTCTAAAGCTTGCACGGGGGTCTGCAAAGCGTTTGGCAAGAATGAAAGGTAGTTGTCCAAAACTCGTTCTTTTCCAATAGAATAACCATGGAAAAGGCAGGAGAGTGGTAAAGTACTGTTTTCTCTAAGTCTGAAGGCTGCCCACACTGTGCCTGTGTGCTGCAGCTTGCATCTTCGCCTTTGGGAAGCTGCCGCTCGCCGATTCTCCCGGAGGCGAAGAAGCGGCTTCTTCGCACACAGAGCATTGTGGCGAGCGCAGGGAGCTCCTGAGAGCGGTTTGTGCCGAAAGAAGCCCGGGACCGGCACTTAGCTTCGGAGAGCTGCGTATCTGCGTCTTCTGCGTGTCTTGCCGCTCTACACTCAGCAAAAAGCTTTTCCACCATATCTTGCAAGGAGAAACTCTGCCAGGAAAGAAAACATCCAAAATCTTGTTCTAAAGCTTGCACGGGGGTCTGCAAAGCGTTTGGCAAGAATGAAAGGTAGTTGTCCAAAACTCGTTCTTTTCCAATAGAATAACCATGGAAAAGGCAGGAGAGTGGTAAAGTACTGTTTTCTCTAAGTCTGAAGGCTGCCCACACTGTGCCTGTGTGCTGCAGCTTGCATCTTCGCCTTTGGGAAGCTGCCGCTCGCCGATTCTCCCGGAGGCGAAGAAGCGGCTTCTTCGCACACAGAGCATTGTGGCGAGCGCAGGGAGCTCCTGAGAGCGGTTTGTGCCGAAAGAAGCCCGGGACCGGCACTTAGCTTCGGAGAGCTGCGTATCTGCGTCTTCTGCGTGTCTTGCCGCTCTACACTCAGCAAAAAGCTTTTCCACCATATCTTGCAAGGAGAAACTCTGCCAGGAAAGAAAACATCCAAAATCTTGTTCTAAAGCTTGCACGGGGGTCTGCAAAGCGTTTGGCAAGAATGAAAGGTAGTTGTCCAAAACTCGTTCTTTTCCAATAGAATAACCATGGAAAAGGCAGGAGAGTGGTAAAGTACTGTTTTCTCTAAGTCTGAAGGCTGCCCACACTGTGCCTGTGTGCTGCAGCTTGCATCTTCGCCTTTGGGAAGCTGCCGCTCGCCGATTCTCCCGGAGGCGAAGAAGCGGCTTCTTCGCACACAGAGCATTGTGGCGAGCGCAGGGAGCTCCTGAGAGCGGTTTGTGCCGAAAGAAGCCCGGGACCGGCACTTAGCTTCGGAGAGCTGCGTATCTGCGTCTTCTGCGTGTCTTGCCGCTCTACACTCAGCAAAAAGCTTTTCCACCATATCTTGCAAGGAGAAACTCTGCCAGGAAAGAAAACATCCAAAATCTTGTTCTAAAGCTTGCACGGGGGTCTGCAAAGCGTTTGGCAAGAATGAAAGGTAGTTGTCCAAAACTCGTTCTTTTCCAATAGAATAACCATGGAAAAGGCAGGAGAGTGGTAAAGTACTGTTTTCTCTAAGTCTGAAGGCTGCCCACACTGTGCCTGTGTGCTGCAGCTTGCATCTTCGCCTTTGGGAAGCTGCCGCTCGCCGATTCTCCCGGAGGCGAAGAAGCGGCTTCTTCGCACACAGAGCATTGTGGCGAGCGCAGGGAGCTCCTGAGAGCGGTTTGTGCCGAAAGAAGCCCGGGACCGGCACTTAGCTTCGGAGAGCTGCGTATCTGCGTCTTCTGCGTGTCTTGCCGCTCTACACTCAGCAAAAAGCTTTTCCACCATATCTTGCAAGGAGAAACTCTGCCAGGAAAGAAAACATCCAAAATCTTGTTCTAAAGCTTGCACGGGGGTCTGCAAAGCGTTTGGCAAGAATGAAAGGTAGTTGTCCAAAACTCGTTCTTTTCCAATAGAATAACCATGGAAAAGGCAGGAGAGTGGTAAAGTACTGTTTTCTCTAAGTCTGAAGGCTGCCCACACTGTGCCTGTGTGCTGCAGCTTGCATCTTCGCCTTTGGGAAGCTGCCGCTCGCCGATTCTCCCGGAGGCGAAGAAGCGGCTTCTTCGCACACAGAGCATTGTGGCGAGCGCAGGGAGCTCCTGAGAGCGGTTTGTGCCGAAAGAAGCCCGGGACCGGCACTTAGCTTCGGAGAGCTGCGTATCTGCGTCTTCTGCGTGTCTTGCCGCTCTACACTCAGCAAAAAGCTTTTCCACCATATCTTGCAAGGAGAAACTCTGCCAGGAAAGAAAACATCCAAAATCTTGTTCTAAAGCTTGCACGGGGGTCTGCAAAGCGTTTGGCAAGAATGAAAGGTAGTTGTCCAAAACTCGTTCTTTTCCAATAGAATAACCATGGAAAAGGCAGGAGAGTGGTAAAGTACTGTTTTCTCTAAGTCTGAAGGCTGCCCACACTGTGCCTGTGTGCTGCAGCTTGCATCTTCGCCTTTGGGAAGCTGCCGCTCGCCGATTCTCCCGGAGGCGAAGAAGCGGCTTCTTCGCACACAGAGCATTGTGGCGAGCGCAGGGAGCTCCTGAGAGCGGTTTGTGCCGAAAGAAGCCCGGGACCGGCACTTAGCTTCGGAGAGCTGCGTATCTGCGTCTTCTGCGTGTCTTGCCGCTCTACACTCAGCAAAAAGCTTTTCCACCATATCTTGCAAGGAGAAACTCTGCCAGGAAAGAAAACATCCAAAATCTTGTTCTAAAGCTTGCACGGGGGTCTGCAAAGCGTTTGGCAAGAATGAAAGGTAGTTGTCCAAAACTCGTTCTTTTCCAATAGAATAACCATGGAAAAGGCAGGAGAGTGGTAAAGTACTGTTTTCTCTAAGTCTGAAGGCTGCCCACACTGTGCCTGTGTGCTGCAGCTTGCATCTTCGCCTTTGGGAAGCTGCCGCTCGCCGATTCTCCCGGAGGCGAAGAAGCGGCTTCTTCGCACACAGAGCATTGTGGCGAGCGCAGGGAGCTCCTGAGAGCGGTTTGTGCCGAAAGAAGCCCGGGACCGGCACTTAGCTTCGGAGAGCTGCGTATCTGCGTCTTCTGCGTGTCTTGCCGCTCTACACTCAGCAAAAAGCTTTTCCACCATATCTTGCAAGGAGAAACTCTGCCAGGAAAGAAAACATCCAAAATCTTGTTCTAAAGCTTGCACGGGGGTCTGCAAAGCGTTTGGCAAGAATGAAAGGTAGTTGTCCAAAACTCGTTCTTTTCCAATAGAATAACCATGGAAAAGGCAGGAGAGTGGTAAAGTACTGTTTTCTCTAAGTCTGAAGGCTGCCCACACTGTGCCTGTGTGCTGCAGCTTGCATCTTCGCCTTTGGGAAGCTGCCGCTCGCCGATTCTCCCGGAGGCGAAGAAGCGGCTTCTTCGCACACAGAGCATTGTGGCGAGCGCAGGGAGCTCCTGAGAGCGGTTTGTGCCGAAAGAAGCCCGGGACCGGCACTTAGCTTCGGAGAGCTGCGTATCTGCGTCTTCTGCGTGTCTTGCCGCTCTACACTCAGCAAAAAGCTTTTCCACCATATCTTGCAAGGAGAAACTCTGCCAGGAAAGAAAACATCCAAAATCTTGTTCTAAAGCTTGCACGGGGGTCTGCAAAGCGTTTGGCAAGAATGAAAGGTAGTTGTCCAAAACTCGTTCTTTTCCAATAGAATAACCATGGAAAAGGCAGGAGAGTGGTAAAGTACTGTTTTCTCTAAGTCTGAAGGCTGCCCACACTGTGCCTGTGTGCTGCAGCTTGCATCTTCGCCTTTGGGAAGCTGCCGCTCGCCGATTCTCCCGGAGGCGAAGAAGCGGCTTCTTCGCACACAGAGCATTGTGGCGAGCGCAGGGAGCTCCTGAGAGCGGTTTGTGCCGAAAGAAGCCCGGGACCGGCACTTAGCTTCGGAGAGCTGCGTATCTGCGTCTTCTGCGTGTCTTGCCGCTCTACACTCAGCAAAAAGCTTTTCCACCATATCTTGCAAGGAGAAACTCTGCCAGGAAAGAAAACATCCAAAATCTTGTTCTAAAGCTTGCACGGGGGTCTGCAAAGCGTTTGGCAAGAATGAAAGGTAGTTGTCCAAAACTCGTTCTTTTCCAATAGAATAACCATGGAAAAGGCAGGAGAGTGGTAAAGTACTGTTTTCTCTAAGTCTGAAGGCTGCCCACACTGTGCCTGTGTGCTGCAGCTTGCATCTTCGCCTTTGGGAAGCTGCCGCTCGCCGATTCTCCCGGAGGCGAAGAAGCGGCTTCTTCGCACACAGAGCATTGTGGCGAGCGCAGGGAGCTCCTGAGAGCGGTTTGTGCCGAAAGAAGCCCGGGACCGGCACTTAGCTTCGGAGAGCTGCGTATCTGCGTCTTCTGCGTGTCTTGCCGCTCTACACTCAGCAAAAAGCTTTTCCACCATATCTTGCAAGGAGAAACTCTGCCAGGAAAGAAAACATCCAAAATCTTGTTCTAAAGCTTGCACGGGGGTCTGCAAAGCGTTTGGCAAGAATGAAAGGTAGTTGTCCAAAACTCGTTCTTTTCCAATAGAATAACCATGGAAAAGGCAGGAGAGTGGTAAAGTACTGTTTTCTCTAAGTCTGAAGGCTGCCCACACTGTGCCTGTGTGCTGCAGCTTGCATCTTCGCCTTTGGGAAGCTGCCGCTCGCCGATTCTCCCGGAGGCGAAGAAGCGGCTTCTTCGCACACAGAGCATTGTGGCGAGCGCAGGGAGCTCCTGAGAGCGGTTTGTGCCGAAAGAAGCCCGGGACCGGCACTTAGCTTCGGAGAGCTGCGTATCTGCGTCTTCTGCGTGTCTTGCCGCTCTACACTCAGCAAAAAGCTTTTCCACCATATCTTGCAAGGAGAAACTCTGCCAGGAAAGAAAACATCCAAAATCTTGTTCTAAAGCTTGCACGGGGGTCTGCAAAGCGTTTGGCAAGAATGAAAGGTAGTTGTCCAAAACTCGTTCTTTTCCAATAGAATAACCATGGAAAAGGCAGGAGAGTGGTAAAGTACTGTTTTCTCTAAGTCTGAAGGCTGCCCACACTGTGCCTGTGTGCTGCAGCTTGCATCTTCGCCTTTGGGAAGCTGCCGCTCGCCGATTCTCCCGGAGGCGAAGAAGCGGCTTCTTCGCACACAGAGCATTGTGGCGAGCGCAGGGAGCTCCTGAGAGCGGTTTGTGCCGAAAGAAGCCCGGGACCGGCACTTAGCTTCGGAGAGCTGCGTATCTGCGTCTTCTGCGTGTCTTGCCGCTCTACACTCAGCAAAAAGCTTTTCCACCATATCTTGCAAGGAGAAACTCTGCCAGGAAAGAAAACATCCAAAATCTTGTTCTAAAGCTTGCACGGGGGTCTGCAAAGCGTTTGGCAAGAATGAAAGGTAGTTGTCCAAAACTCGTTCTTTTCCAATAGAATAACCATGGAAAAGGCAGGAGAGTGGTAAAGTACTGTTTTCTCTAAGTCTGAAGGCTGCCCACACTGTGCCTGTGTGCTGCAGCTTGCATCTTCGCCTTTGGGAAGCTGCCGCTCGCCGATTCTCCCGGAGGCGAAGAAGCGGCTTCTTCGCACACAGAGCATTGTGGCGAGCGCAGGGAGCTCCTGAGAGCGGTTTGTGCCGAAAGAAGCCCGGGACCGGCACTTAGCTTCGGAGAGCTGCGTATCTGCGTCTTCTGCGTGTCTTGCCGCTCTACACTCAGCAAAAAGCTTTTCCACCATATCTTGCAAGGAGAAACTCTGCCAGGAAAGAAAACATCCAAAATCTTGTTCTAAAGCTTGCACGGGGGTCTGCAAAGCGTTTGGCAAGAATGAAAGGTAGTTGTCCAAAACTCGTTCTTTTCCAATAGAATAACCATGGAAAAGGCAGGAGAGTGGTAAAGTACTGTTTTCTCTAAGTCTGAAGGCTGCCCACACTGTGCCTGTGTGCTGCAGCTTGCATCTTCGCCTTTGGGAAGCTGCCGCTCGCCGATTCTCCCGGAGGCGAAGAAGCGGCTTCTTCGCACACAGAGCATTGTGGCGAGCGCAGGGAGCTCCTGAGAGCGGTTTGTGCCGAAAGAAGCCCGGGACCGGCACTTAGCTTCGGAGAGCTGCGTATCTGCGTCTTCTGCGTGTCTTGCCGCTCTACACTCAGCAAAAAGCTTTTCCACCATATCTTGCAAGGAGAAACTCTGCCAGGAAAGAAAACATCCAAAATCTTGTTCTAAAGCTTGCACGGGGGTCTGCAAAGCGTTTGGCAAGAATGAAAGGTAGTTGTCCAAAACTCGTTCTTTTCCAATAGAATAACCATGGAAAAGGCAGGAGAGTGGTAAAGTACTGTTTTCTCTAAGTCTGAAGGCTGCCCACACTGTGCCTGTGTGCTGCAGCTTGCATCTTCGCCTTTGGGAAGCTGCCGCTCGCCGATTCTCCCGGAGGCGAAGAAGCGGCTTCTTCGCACACAGAGCATTGTGGCGAGCGCAGGGAGCTCCTGAGAGCGGTTTGTGCCGAAAGAAGCCCGGGACCGGCACTTAGCTTCGGAGAGCTGCGTATCTGCGTCTTCTGCGTGTCTTGCCGCTCTACACTCAGCAAAAAGCTTTTCCACCATATCTTGCAAGGAGAAACTCTGCCAGGAAAGAAAACATCCAAAATCTTGTTCTAAAGCTTGCACGGGGGTCTGCAAAGCGTTTGGCAAGAATGAAAGGTAGTTGTCCAAAACTCGTTCTTTTCCAATAGAATAACCATGGAAAAGGCAGGAGAGTGGTAAAGTACTGTTTTCTCTAAGTCTGAAGGCTGCCCACACTGTGCCTGTGTGCTGCAGCTTGCATCTTCGCCTTTGGGAAGCTGCCGCTCGCCGATTCTCCCGGAGGCGAAGAAGCGGCTTCTTCGCACACAGAGCATTGTGGCGAGCGCAGGGAGCTCCTGAGAGCGGTTTGTGCCGAAAGAAGCCCGGGACCGGCACTTAGCTTCGGAGAGCTGCGTATCTGCGTCTTCTGCGTGTCTTGCCGCTCTACACTCAGCAAAAAGCTTTTCCACCATATCTTGCAAGGAGAAACTCTGCCAGGAAAGAAAACATCCAAAATCTTGTTCTAAAGCTTGCACGGGGGTCTGCAAAGCGTTTGGCAAGAATGAAAGGTAGTTGTCCAAAACTCGTTCTTTTCCAATAGAATAACCATGGAAAAGGCAGGAGAGTGGTAAAGTACTGTTTTCTCTAAGTCTGAAGGCTGCCCACACTGTGCCTGTGTGCTGCAGCTTGCATCTTCGCCTTTGGGAAGCTGCCGCTCGCCGATTCTCCCGGAGGCGAAGAAGCGGCTTCTTCGCACACAGAGCATTGTGGCGAGCGCAGGGAGCTCCTGAGAGCGGTTTGTGCCGAAAGAAGCCCGGGACCGGCACTTAGCTTCGGAGAGCTGCGTATCTGCGTCTTCTGCGTGTCTTGCCGCTCTACACTCAGCAAAAAGCTTTTCCACCATATCTTGCAAGGAGAAACTCTGCCAGGAAAGAAAACATCCAAAATCTTGTTCTAAAGCTTGCACGGGGGTCTGCAAAGCGTTTGGCAAGAATGAAAGGTAGTTGTCCAAAACTCGTTCTTTTCCAATAGAATAACCATGGAAAAGGCAGGAGAGTGGTAAAGTACTGTTTTCTCTAAGTCTGAAGGCTGCCCACACTGTGCCTGTGTGCTGCAGCTTGCATCTTCGCCTTTGGGAAGCTGCCGCTCGCCGATTCTCCCGGAGGCGAAGAAGCGGCTTCTTCGCACACAGAGCATTGTGGCGAGCGCAGGGAGCTCCTGAGAGCGGTTTGTGCCGAAAGAAGCCCGGGACCGGCACTTAGCTTCGGAGAGCTGCGTATCTGCGTCTTCTGCGTGTCTTGCCGCTCTACACTCAGCAAAAAGCTTTTCCACCATATCTTGCAAGGAGAAACTCTGCCAGGAAAGAAAACATCCAAAATCTTGTTCTAAAGCTTGCACGGGGGTCTGCAAAGCGTTTGGCAAGAATGAAAGGTAGTTGTCCAAAACTCGTTCTTTTCCAATAGAATAACCATGGAAAAGGCAGGAGAGTGGTAAAGTACTGTTTTCTCTAAGTCTGAAGGCTGCCCACACTGTGCCTGTGTGCTGCAGCTTGCATCTTCGCCTTTGGGAAGCTGCCGCTCGCCGATTCTCCCGGAGGCGAAGAAGCGGCTTCTTCGCACACAGAGCATTGTGGCGAGCGCAGGGAGCTCCTGAGAGCGGTTTGTGCCGAAAGAAGCCCGGGACCGGCACTTAGCTTCGGAGAGCTGCGTATCTGCGTCTTCTGCGTGTCTTGCCGCTCTACACTCAGCAAAAAGCTTTTCCACCATATCTTGCAAGGAGAAACTCTGCCAGGAAAGAAAACATCCAAAATCTTGTTCTAAAGCTTGCACGGGGGTCTGCAAAGCGTTTGGCAAGAATGAAAGGTAGTTGTCCAAAACTCGTTCTTTTCCAATAGAATAACCATGGAAAAGGCAGGAGAGTGGTAAAGTACTGTTTTCTCTAAGTCTGAAGGCTGCCCACACTGTGCCTGTGTGCTGCAGCTTGCATCTTCGCCTTTGGGAAGCTGCCGCTCGCCGATTCTCCCGGAGGCGAAGAAGCGGCTTCTTCGCACACAGAGCATTGTGGCGAGCGCAGGGAGCTCCTGAGAGCGGTTTGTGCCGAAAGAAGCCCGGGACCGGCACTTAGCTTCGGAGAGCTGCGTATCTGCGTCTTCTGCGTGTCTTGCCGCTCTACACTCAGCAAAAAGCTTTTCCACCATATCTTGCAAGGAGAAACTCTGCCAGGAAAGAAAACATCCAAAATCTTGTTCTAAAGCTTGCACGGGGGTCTGCAAAGCGTTTGGCAAGAATGAAAGGTAGTTGTCCAAAACTCGTTCTTTTCCAATAGAATAACCATGGAAAAGGCAGGAGAGTGGTAAAGTACTGTTTTCTCTAAGTCTGAAGGCTGCCCACACTGTGCCTGTGTGCTGCAGCTTGCATCTTCGCCTTTGGGAAGCTGCCGCTCGCCGATTCTCCCGGAGGCGAAGAAGCGGCTTCTTCGCACA
This sequence comes from Molothrus ater, assembly GCF_012460135.2. Classification (NCBI taxonomy): domain Eukaryota; kingdom Metazoa; phylum Chordata; class Aves; order Passeriformes; family Icteridae; genus Molothrus; species Molothrus ater. The sequence continues at coordinate 55,006 of NW_023416735.1, read as the reverse complement.
CAGAGCATTGTGGCGAGCGCAGGGAGCTCCTGAGAGCGGTTTGTGCCGAAAGAAGCCCGGGACCGGCACTTAGCTTCGGAGAGCTGCGTATCTGCGTCTTCTGCGTGTCTTGCCGCTCTACACTCAGCAAAAAGCTTTTCCACCATATCTTGCAAGGAGAAACTCTGCCAGGAAAGAAAACATCCAAAATCTTGTTCTAAAGCTTGCACGGGGGTCTGCAAAGCGTTTGGCAAGAATGAAAGGTAGTTGTCCAAAACTCGTTCTTTTCCAATAGAATAACCATGGAAAAGGCAGGAGAGTGGTAAAGTACTGTTTTCTCTAAGTCTGAAGGCTGCCCACACTGTGCCTGTGTGCTGCAGCTTGCATCTTCGCCTTTGGGAAGCTGCCGCTCGCCGATTCTCCCGGAGGCGAAGAAGCGGCTTCTTCGCACACAGAGCATTGTGGCGAGCGCAGGGAGCTCCTGAGAGCGGTTTGTGCCGAAAGAAGCCCGGGACCGGCACTTAGCTTCGGAGAGCTGCGTATCTGCGTCTTCTGCGTGTCTTGCCGCTCTACACTCAGCAAAAAGCTTTTCCACCATATCTTGCAAGGAGAAACTCTGCCAGGAAAGAAAACATCCAAAATCTTGTTCTAAAGCTTGCACGGGGGTCTGCAAAGCGTTTGGCAAGAATGAAAGGTAGTTGTCCAAAACTCGTTCTTTTCCAATAGAATAACCATGGAAAAGGCAGGAGAGTGGTAAAGTACTGTTTTCTCTAAGTCTGAAGGCTGCCCACACTGTGCCTGTGTGCTGCAGCTTGCATCTTCGCCTTTGGGAAGCTGCCGCTCGCCGATTCTCCCGGAGGCGAAGAAGCGGCTTCTTCGCACACAGAGCATTGTGGCGAGCGCAGGGAGCTCCTGAGAGCGGTTTGTGCCGAAAGAAGCCCGGGACCGGCACTTAGCTTCGGAGAGCTGCGTATCTGCGTCTTCTGCGTGTCTTGCCGCTCTACACTCAGCAAAAAGCTTTTCCACCATATCTTGCAAGGAGAAACTCTGCCAGGAAAGAAAACATCCAAAATCTTGTTCTAAAGCTTGCACGGGGGTCTGCAAAGCGTTTGGCAAGAATGAAAGGTAGTTGTCCAAAACTCGTTCTTTTCCAATAGAATAACCATGGAAAAGGCAGGAGAGTGGTAAAGTACTGTTTTCTCTAAGTCTGAAGGCTGCCCACACTGTGCCTGTGTGCTGCAGCTTGCATCTTCGCCTTTGGGAAGCTGCCGCTCGCCGATTCTCCCGGAGGCGAAGAAGCGGCTTCTTCGCACACAGAGCATTGTGGCGAGCGCAGGGAGCTCCTGAGAGCGGTTTGTGCCGAAAGAAGCCCGGGACCGGCACTTAGCTTCGGAGAGCTGCGTATCTGCGTCTTCTGCGTGTCTTGCCGCTCTACACTCAGCAAAAAGCTTTTCCACCATATCTTGCAAGGAGAAACTCTGCCAGGAAAGAAAACATCCAAAATCTTGTTCTAAAGCTTGCACGGGGGTCTGCAAAGCGTTTGGCAAGAATGAAAGGTAGTTGTCCAAAACTCGTTCTTTTCCAATAGAATAACCATGGAAAAGGCAGGAGAGTGGTAAAGTACTGTTTTCTCTAAGTCTGAAGGCTGCCCACACTGTGCCTGTGTGCTGCAGCTTGCATCTTCGCCTTTGGGAAGCTGCCGCTCGCCGATTCTCCCGGAGGCGAAGAAGCGGCTTCTTCGCACACAGAGCATTGTGGCGAGCGCAGGGAGCTCCTGAGAGCGGTTTGTGCCGAAAGAAGCCCGGGACCGGCACTTAGCTTCGGAGAGCTGCGTATCTGCGTCTTCTGCGTGTCTTGCCGCTCTACACTCAGCAAAAAGCTTTTCCACCATATCTTGCAAGGAGAAACTCTGCCAGGAAAGAAAACATCCAAAATCTTGTTCTAAAGCTTGCACGGGGGTCTGCAAAGCGTTTGGCAAGAATGAAAGGTAGTTGTCCAAAACTCGTTCTTTTCCAATAGAATAACCATGGAAAAGGCAGGAGAGTGGTAAAGTACTGTTTTCTCTAAGTCTGAAGGCTGCCCACACTGTGCCTGTGTGCTGCAGCTTGCATCTTCGCCTTTGGGAAGCTGCCGCTCGCCGATTCTCCCGGAGGCGAAGAAGCGGCTTCTTCGCACACAGAGCATTGTGGCGAGCGCAGGGAGCTCCTGAGAGCGGTTTGTGCCGAAAGAAGCCCGGGACCGGCACTTAGCTTCGGAGAGCTGCGTATCTGCGTCTTCTGCGTGTCTTGCCGCTCTACACTCAGCAAAAAGCTTTTCCACCATATCTTGCAAGGAGAAACTCTGCCAGGAAAGAAAACATCCAAAATCTTGTTCTAAAGCTTGCACGGGGGTCTGCAAAGCGTTTGGCAAGAATGAAAGGTAGTTGTCCAAAACTCGTTCTTTTCCAATAGAATAACCATGGAAAAGGCAGGAGAGTGGTAAAGTACTGTTTTCTCTAAGTCTGAAGGCTGCCCACACTGTGCCTGTGTGCTGCAGCTTGCATCTTCGCCTTTGGGAAGCTGCCGCTCGCCGATTCTCCCGGAGGCGAAGAAGCGGCTTCTTCGCACACAGAGCATTGTGGCGAGCGCAGGGAGCTCCTGAGAGCGGTTTGTGCCGAAAGAAGCCCGGGACCGGCACTTAGCTTCGGAGAGCTGCGTATCTGCGTCTTCTGCGTGTCTTGCCGCTCTACACTCAGCAAAAAGCTTTTCCACCATATCTTGCAAGGAGAAACTCTGCCAGGAAAGAAAACATCCAAAATCTTGTTCTAAAGCTTGCACGGGGGTCTGCAAAGCGTTTGGCAAGAATGAAAGGTAGTTGTCCAAAACTCGTTCTTTTCCAATAGAATAACCATGGAAAAGGCAGGAGAGTGGTAAAGTACTGTTTTCTCTAAGTCTGAAGGCTGCCCACACTGTGCCTGTGTGCTGCAGCTTGCATCTTCGCCTTTGGGAAGCTGCCGCTCGCCGATTCTCCCGGAGGCGAAGAAGCGGCTTCTTCGCACACAGAGCATTGTGGCGAGCGCAGGGAGCTCCTGAGAGCGGTTTGTGCCGAAAGAAGCCCGGGACCGGCACTTAGCTTCGGAGAGCTGCGTATCTGCGTCTTCTGCGTGTCTTGCCGCTCTACACTCAGCAAAAAGCTTTTCCACCATATCTTGCAAGGAGAAACTCTGCCAGGAAAGAAAACATCCAAAATCTTGTTCTAAAGCTTGCACGGGGGTCTGCAAAGCGTTTGGCAAGAATGAAAGGTAGTTGTCCAAAACTCGTTCTTTTCCAATAGAATAACCATGGAAAAGGCAGGAGAGTGGTAAAGTACTGTTTTCTCTAAGTCTGAAGGCTGCCCACACTGTGCCTGTGTGCTGCAGCTTGCATCTTCGCCTTTGGGAAGCTGCCGCTCGCCGATTCTCCCGGAGGCGAAGAAGCGGCTTCTTCGCACACAGAGCATTGTGGCGAGCGCAGGGAGCTCCTGAGAGCGGTTTGTGCCGAAAGAAGCCCGGGACCGGCACTTAGCTTCGGAGAGCTGCGTATCTGCGTCTTCTGCGTGTCTTGCCGCTCTACACTCAGCAAAAAGCTTTTCCACCATATCTTGCAAGGAGAAACTCTGCCAGGAAAGAAAACATCCAAAATCTTGTTCTAAAGCTTGCACGGGGGTCTGCAAAGCGTTTGGCAAGAATGAAAGGTAGTTGTCCAAAACTCGTTCTTTTCCAATAGAATAACCATGGAAAAGGCAGGAGAGTGGTAAAGTACTGTTTTCTCTAAGTCTGAAGGCTGCCCACACTGTGCCTGTGTGCTGCAGCTTGCATCTTCGCCTTTGGGAAGCTGCCGCTCGCCGATTCTCCCGGAGGCGAAGAAGCGGCTTCTTCGCACACAGAGCATTGTGGCGAGCGCAGGGAGCTCCTGAGAGCGGTTTGTGCCGAAAGAAGCCCGGGACCGGCACTTAGCTTCGGAGAGCTGCGTATCTGCGTCTTCTGCGTGTCTTGCCGCTCTACACTCAGCAAAAAGCTTTTCCACCATATCTTGCAAGGAGAAACTCTGCCAGGAAAGAAAACATCCAAAATCTTGTTCTAAAGCTTGCACGGGGGTCTGCAAAGCGTTTGGCAAGAATGAAAGGTAGTTGTCCAAAACTCGTTCTTTTCCAATAGAATAACCATGGAAAAGGCAGGAGAGTGGTAAAGTACTGTTTTCTCTAAGTCTGAAGGCTGCCCACACTGTGCCTGTGTGCTGCAGCTTGCATCTTCGCCTTTGGGAAGCTGCCGCTCGCCGATTCTCCCGGAGGCGAAGAAGCGGCTTCTTCGCACACAGAGCATTGTGGCGAGCGCAGGGAGCTCCTGAGAGCGGTTTGTGCCGAAAGAAGCCCGGGACCGGCACTTAGCTTCGGAGAGCTGCGTATCTGCGTCTTCTGCGTGTCTTGCCGCTCTACACTCAGCAAAAAGCTTTTCCACCATATCTTGCAAGGAGAAACTCTGCCAGGAAAGAAAACATCCAAAATCTTGTTCTAAAGCTTGCACGGGGGTCTGCAAAGCGTTTGGCAAGAATGAAAGGTAGTTGTCCAAAACTCGTTCTTTTCCAATAGAATAACCATGGAAAAGGCAGGAGAGTGGTAAAGTACTGTTTTCTCTAAGTCTGAAGGCTGCCCACACTGTGCCTGTGTGCTGCAGCTTGCATCTTCGCCTTTGGGAAGCTGCCGCTCGCCGATTCTCCCGGAGGCGAAGAAGCGGCTTCTTCGCACACAGAGCATTGTGGCGAGCGCAGGGAGCTCCTGAGAGCGGTTTGTGCCGAAAGAAGCCCGGGACCGGCACTTAGCTTCGGAGAGCTGCGTATCTGCGTCTTCTGCGTGTCTTGCCGCTCTACACTCAGCAAAAAGCTTTTCCACCATATCTTGCAAGGAGAAACTCTGCCAGGAAAGAAAACATCCAAAATCTTGTTCTAAAGCTTGCACGGGGGTCTGCAAAGCGTTTGGCAAGAATGAAAGGTAGTTGTCCAAAACTCGTTCTTTTCCAATAGAATAACCATGGAAAAGGCAGGAGAGTGGTAAAGTACTGTTTTCTCTAAGTCTGAAGGCTGCCCACACTGTGCCTGTGTGCTGCAGCTTGCATCTTCGCCTTTGGGAAGCTGCCGCTCGCCGATTCTCCCGGAGGCGAAGAAGCGGCTTCTTCGCACACAGAGCATTGTGGCGAGCGCAGGGAGCTCCTGAGAGCGGTTTGTGCCGAAAGAAGCCCGGGACCGGCACTTAGCTTCGGAGAGCTGCGTATCTGCGTCTTCTGCGTGTCTTGCCGCTCTACACTCAGCAAAAAGCTTTTCCACCATATCTTGCAAGGAGAAACTCTGCCAGGAAAGAAAACATCCAAAATCTTGTTCTAAAGCTTGCACGGGGGTCTGCAAAGCGTTTGGCAAGAATGAAAGGTAGTTGTCCAAAACTCGTTCTTTTCCAATAGAATAACCATGGAAAAGGCAGGAGAGTGGTAAAGTACTGTTTTCTCTAAGTCTGAAGGCTGCCCACACTGTGCCTGTGTGCTGCAGCTTGCATCTTCGCCTTTGGGAAGCTGCCGCTCGCCGATTCTCCCGGAGGCGAAGAAGCGGCTTCTTCGCACACAGAGCATTGTGGCGAGCGCAGGGAGCTCCTGAGAGCGGTTTGTGCCGAAAGAAGCCCGGGACCGGCACTTAGCTTCGGAGAGCTGCGTATCTGCGTCTTCTGCGTGTCTTGCCGCTCTACACTCAGCAAAAAGCTTTTCCACCATATCTTGCAAGGAGAAACTCTGCCAGGAAAGAAAACATCCAAAATCTTGTTCTAAAGCTTGCACGGGGGTCTGCAAAGCGTTTGGCAAGAATGAAAGGTAGTTGTCCAAAACTCGTTCTTTTCCAATAGAATAACCATGGAAAAGGCAGGAGAGTGGTAAAGTACTGTTTTCTCTAAGTCTGAAGGCTGCCCACACTGTGCCTGTGTGCTGCAGCTTGCATCTTCGCCTTTGGGAAGCTGCCGCTCGCCGATTCTCCCGGAGGCGAAGAAGCGGCTTCTTCGCACACAGAGCATTGTGGCGAGCGCAGGGAGCTCCTGAGAGCGGTTTGTGCCGAAAGAAGCCCGGGACCGGCACTTAGCTTCGGAGAGCTGCGTATCTGCGTCTTCTGCGTGTCTTGCCGCTCTACACTCAGCAAAAAGCTTTTCCACCATATCTTGCAAGGAGAAACTCTGCCAGGAAAGAAAACATCCAAAATCTTGTTCTAAAGCTTGCACGGGGGTCTGCAAAGCGTTTGGCAAGAATGAAAGGTAGTTGTCCAAAACTCGTTCTTTTCCAATAGAATAACCATGGAAAAGGCAGGAGAGTGGTAAAGTACTGTTTTCTCTAAGTCTGAAGGCTGCCCACACTGTGCCTGTGTGCTGCAGCTTGCATCTTCGCCTTTGGGAAGCTGCCGCTCGCCGATTCTCCCGGAGGCGAAGAAGCGGCTTCTTCGCACACAGAGCATTGTGGCGAGCGCAGGGAGCTCCTGAGAGCGGTTTGTGCCGAAAGAAGCCCGGGACCGGCACTTAGCTTCGGAGAGCTGCGTATCTGCGTCTTCTGCGTGTCTTGCCGCTCTACACTCAGCAAAAAGCTTTTCCACCATATCTTGCAAGGAGAAACTCTGCCAGGAAAGAAAACATCCAAAATCTTGTTCTAAAGCTTGCACGGGGGTCTGCAAAGCGTTTGGCAAGAATGAAAGGTAGTTGTCCAAAACTCGTTCTTTTCCAATAGAATAACCATGGAAAAGGCAGGAGAGTGGTAAAGTACTGTTTTCTCTAAGTCTGAAGGCTGCCCACACTGTGCCTGTGTGCTGCAGCTTGCATCTTCGCCTTTGGGAAGCTGCCGCTCGCCGATTCTCCCGGAGGCGAAGAAGCGGCTTCTTCGCACACAGAGCATTGTGGCGAGCGCAGGGAGCTCCTGAGAGCGGTTTGTGCCGAAAGAAGCCCGGGACCGGCACTTAGCTTCGGAGAGCTGCGTATCTGCGTCTTCTGCGTGTCTTGCCGCTCTACACTCAGCAAAAAGCTTTTCCACCATATCTTGCAAGGAGAAACTCTGCCAGGAAAGAAAACATCCAAAATCTTGTTCTAAAGCTTGCACGGGGGTCTGCAAAGCGTTTGGCAAGAATGAAAGGTAGTTGTCCAAAACTCGTTCTTTTCCAATAGAATAACCATGGAAAAGGCAGGAGAGTGGTAAAGTACTGTTTTCTCTAAGTCTGAAGGCTGCCCACACTGTGCCTGTGTGCTGCAGCTTGCATCTTCGCCTTTGGGAAGCTGCCGCTCGCCGATTCTCCCGGAGGCGAAGAAGCGGCTTCTTCGCACACAGAGCATTGTGGCGAGCGCAGGGAGCTCCTGAGAGCGGTTTGTGCCGAAAGAAGCCCGGGACCGGCACTTAGCTTCGGAGAGCTGCGTATCTGCGTCTTCTGCGTGTCTTGCCGCTCTACACTCAGCAAAAAGCTTTTCCACCATATCTTGCAAGGAGAAACTCTGCCAGGAAAGAAAACATCCAAAATCTTGTTCTAAAGCTTGCACGGGGGTCTGCAAAGCGTTTGGCAAGAATGAAAGGTAGTTGTCCAAAACTCGTTCTTTTCCAATAGAATAACCATGGAAAAGGCAGGAGAGTGGTAAAGTACTGTTTTCTCTAAGTCTGAAGGCTGCCCACACTGTGCCTGTGTGCTGCAGCTTGCATCTTCGCCTTTGGGAAGCTGCCGCTCGCCGATTCTCCCGGAGGCGAAGAAGCGGCTTCTTCGCACACAGAGCATTGTGGCGAGCGCAGGGAGCTCCTGAGAGCGGTTTGTGCCGAAAGAAGCCCGGGACCGGCACTTAGCTTCGGAGAGCTGCGTATCTGCGTCTTCTGCGTGTCTTGCCGCTCTACACTCAGCAAAAAGCTTTTCCACCATATCTTGCAAGGAGAAACTCTGCCAGGAAAGAAAACATCCAAAATCTTGTTCTAAAGCTTGCACGGGGGTCTGCAAAGCGTTTGGCAAGAATGAAAGGTAGTTGTCCAAAACTCGTTCTTTTCCAATAGAATAACCATGGAAAAGGCAGGAGAGTGGTAAAGTACTGTTTTCTCTAAGTCTGAAGGCTGCCCACACTGTGCCTGTGTGCTGCAGCTTGCATCTTCGCCTTTGGGAAGCTGCCGCTCGCCGATTCTCCCGGAGGCGAAGAAGCGGCTTCTTCGCACACAGAGCATTGTGGCGAGCGCAGGGAGCTCCTGAGAGCGGTTTGTGCCGAAAGAAGCCCGGGACCGGCACTTAGCTTCGGAGAGCTGCGTATCTGCGTCTTCTGCGTGTCTTGCCGCTCTACACTCAGCAAAAAGCTTTTCCACCATATCTTGCAAGGAGAAACTCTGCCAGGAAAGAAAACATCCAAAATCTTGTTCTAAAGCTTGCACGGGGGTCTGCAAAGCGTTTGGCAAGAATGAAAGGTAGTTGTCCAAAACTCGTTCTTTTCCAATAGAATAACCATGGAAAAGGCAGGAGAGTGGTAAAGTACTGTTTTCTCTAAGTCTGAAGGCTGCCCACACTGTGCCTGTGTGCTGCAGCTTGCATCTTCGCCTTTGGGAAGCTGCCGCTCGCCGATTCTCCCGGAGGCGAAGAAGCGGCTTCTTCGCACACAGAGCATTGTGGCGAGCGCAGGGAGCTCCTGAGAGCGGTTTGTGCCGAAAGAAGCCCGGGACCGGCACTTAGCTTCGGAGAGCTGCGTATCTGCGTCTTCTGCGTGTCTTGCCGCTCTACACTCAGCAAAAAGCTTTTCCACCATATCTTGCAAGGAGAAACTCTGCCAGGAAAGAAAACATCCAAAATCTTGTTCTAAAGCTTGCACGGGGGTCTGCAAAGCGTTTGGCAAGAATGAAAGGTAGTTGTCCAAAACTCGTTCTTTTCCAATAGAATAACCATGGAAAAGGCAGGAGAGTGGTAAAGTACTGTTTTCTCTAAGTCTGAAGGCTGCCCACACTGTGCCTGTGTGCTGCAGCTTGCATCTTCGCCTTTGGGAAGCTGCCGCTCGCCGATTCTCCCGGAGGCGAAGAAGCGGCTTCTTCGCACACAGAGCATTGTGGCGAGCGCAGGGAGCTCCTGAGAGCGGTTTGTGCCGAAAGAAGCCCGGGACCGGCACTTAGCTTCGGAGAGCTGCGTATCTGCGTCTTCTGCGTGTCTTGCCGCTCTACACTCAGCAAAAAGCTTTTCCACCATATCTTGCAAGGAGAAACTCTGCCAGGAAAGAAAACATCCAAAATCTTGTTCTAAAGCTTGCACGGGGGTCTGCAAAGCGTTTGGCAAGAATGAAAGGTAGTTGTCCAAAACTCGTTCTTTTCCAATAGAATAACCATGGAAAAGGCAGGAGAGTGGTAAAGTACTGTTTTCTCTAAGTCTGAAGGCTGCCCACACTGTGCCTGTGTGCTGCAGCTTGCATCTTCGCCTTTGGGAAGCTGCCGCTCGCCGATTCTCCCGGAGGCGAAGAAGCGGCTTCTTCGCACACAGAGCATTGTGGCGAGCGCAGGGAGCTCCTGAGAGCGGTTTGTGCCGAAAGAAGCCCGGGACCGGCACTTAGCTTCGGAGAGCTGCGTATCTGCGTCTTCTGCGTGTCTTGCCGCTCTACACTCAGCAAAAAGCTTTTCCACCATATCTTGCAAGGAGAAACTCTGCCAGGAAAGAAAACATCCAAAATCTTGTTCTAAAGCTTGCACGGGGGTCTGCAAAGCGTTTGGCAAGAATGAAAGGTAGTTGTCCAAAACTCGTTCTTTTCCAATAGAATAACCATGGAAAAGGCAGGAGAGTGGTAAAGTACTGTTTTCTCTAAGTCTGAAGGCTGCCCACACTGTGCCTGTGTGCTGCAGCTTGCATCTTCGCCTTTGGGAAGCTGCCGCTCGCCGATTCTCCCGGAGGCGAAGAAGCGGCTTCTTCGCACACAGAGCATTGTGGCGAGCGCAGGGAGCTCCTGAGAGCGGTTTGTGCCGAAAGAAGCCCGGGACCGGCACTTAGCTTCGGAGAGCTGCGTATCTGCGTCTTCTGCGTGTCTTGCCGCTCTACACTCAGCAAAAAGCTTTTCCACCATATCTTGCAAGGAGAAACTCTGCCAGGAAAGAAAACATCCAAAATCTTGTTCTAAAGCTTGCACGGGGGTCTGCAAAGCGTTTGGCAAGAATGAAAGGTAGTTGTCCAAAACTCGTTCTTTTCCAATAGAATAACCATGGAAAAGGCAGGAGAGTGGTAAAGTACTGTTTTCTCTAAGTCTGAAGGCTGCCCACACTGTGCCTGTGTGCTGCAGCTTGCATCTTCGCCTTTGGGAAGCTGCCGCTCGCCGATTCTCCCGGAGGCGAAGAAGCGGCTTCTTCGCACACAGAGCATTGTGGCGAGCGCAGGGAGCTCCTGAGAGCGGTTTGTGCCGAAAGAAGCCCGGGACCGGCACTTAGCTTCGGAGAGCTGCGTATCTGCGTCTTCTGCGTGTCTTGCCGCTCTACACTCAGCAAAAAGCTTTTCCACCATATCTTGCAAGGAGAAACTCTGCCAGGAAAGAAAACATCCAAAATCTTGTTCTAAAGCTTGCACGGGGGTCTGCAAAGCGTTTGGCAAGAATGAAAGGTAGTTGTCCAAAACTCGTTCTTTTCCAATAGAATAACCATGGAAAAGGCAGGAGAGTGGTAAAGTACTGTTTTCTCTAAGTCTGAAGGCTGCCCACACTGTGCCTGTGTGCTGCAGCTTGCATCTTCGCCTTTGGGAAGCTGCCGCTCGCCGATTCTCCCGGAGGCGAAGAAGCGGCTTCTTCGCACACAGAGCATTGTGGCGAGCGCAGGGAGCTCCTGAGAGCGGTTTGTGCCGAAAGAAGCCCGGGACCGGCACTTAGCTTCGGAGAGCTGCGTATCTGCGTCTTCTGCGTGTCTTGCCGCTCTACACTCAGCAAAAAGCTTTTCCACCATATCTTGCAAGGAGAAACTCTGCCAGGAAAGAAAACATCCAAAATCTTGTTCTAAAGCTTGCACGGGGGTCTGCAAAGCGTTTGGCAAGAATGAAAGGTAGTTGTCCAAAACTCGTTCTTTTCCAATAGAATAACCATGGAAAAGGCAGGAGAGTGGTAAAGTACTGTTTTCTCTAAGTCTGAAGGCTGCCCACACTGTGCCTGTGTGCTGCAGCTTGCATCTTCGCCTTTGGGAAGCTGCCGCTCGCCGATTCTCCCGGAGGCGAAGAAGCGGCTTCTTCGCACACAGAGCATTGTGGCGAGCGCAGGGAGCTCCTGAGAGCGGTTTGTGCCGAAAGAAGCCCGGGACCGGCACTTAGCTTCGGAGAGCTGCGTATCTGCGTCTTCTGCGTGTCTTGCCGCTCTACACTCAGCAAAAAGCTTTTCCACCATATCTTGCAAGGAGAAACTCTGCCAGGAAAGAAAACATCCAAAATCTTGTTCTAAAGCTTGCACGGGGGTCTGCAAAGCGTTTGGCAAGAATGAAAGGTAGTTGTCCAAAACTCGTTCTTTTCCAATAGAATAACCATGGAAAAGGCAGGAGAGTGGTAAAGTACTGTTTTCTCTAAGTCTGAAGGCTGCCCACACTGTGCCTGTGTGCTGCAGCTTGCATCTTCGCCTTTGGGAAGCTGCCGCTCGCCGATTCTCCCGGAGGCGAAGAAGCGGCTTCTTCGCACACAGAGCATTGTGGCGAGCGCAGGGAGCTCCTGAGAGCGGTTTGTGCCGAAAGAAGCCCGGGACCGGCACTTAGCTTCGGAGAGCTGCGTATCTGCGTCTTCTGCGTGTCTTGCCGCTCTACACTCAGCAAAAAGCTTTTCCACCATATCTTGCAAGGAGAAACTCTGCCAGGAAAGAAAACATCCAAAATCTTGTTCTAAAGCTTGCACGGGGGTCTGCAAAGCGTTTGGCAAGAATGAAAGGTAGTTGTCCAAAACTCGTTCTTTTCCAATAGAATAACCATGGAAAAGGCAGGAGAGTGGTAAAGTACTGTTTTCTCTAAGTCTGAAGGCTGCCCACACTGTGCCTGTGTGCTGCAGCTTGCATCTTCGCCTTTGGGAAGCTGCCGCTCGCCGATTCTCCCGGAGGCGAAGAAGCGGCTTCTTCGCACACAGAGCATTGTGGCGAGCGCAGGGAGCTCCTGAGAGCGGTTTGTGCCGAAAGAAGCCCGGGACCGGCACTTAGCTTCGGAGAGCTGCGTATCTGCGTCTTCTGCGTGTCTTGCCGCTCTACACTCAGCAAAAAGCTTTTCCACCATATCTTGCAAGGAGAAACTCTGCCAGGAAAGAAAACATCCAAAATCTTGTTCTAAAGCTTGCACGGGGGTCTGCAAAGCGTTTGGCAAGAATGAAAGGTAGTTGTCCAAAACTCGTTCTTTTCCAATAGAATAACCATGGAAAAGGCAGGAGAGTGGTAAAGTACTGTTTTCTCTAAGTCTGAAGGCTGCCCACACTGTGCCTGTGTGCTGCAGCTTGCATCTTCGCCTTTGGGAAGCTGCCGCTCGCCGATTCTCCCGGAGGCGAAGAAGCGGCTTCTTCGCACACAGAGCATTGTGGCGAGCGCAGGGAGCTCCTGAGAGCGGTTTGTGCCGAAAGAAGCCCGGGACCGGCACTTAGCTTCGGAGAGCTGCGTATCTGCGTCTTCTGCGTGTCTTGCCGCTCTACACTCAGCAAAAAGCTTTTCCACCATATCTTGCAAGGAGAAACTCTGCCAGGAAAGAAAACATCCAAAATCTTGTTCTAAAGCTTGCACGGGGGTCTGCAAAGCGTTTGGCAAGAATGAAAGGTAGTTGTCCAAAACTCGTTCTTTTCCAATAGAATAACCATGGAAAAGGCAGGAGAGTGGTAAAGTACTGTTTTCTCTAAGTCTGAAGGCTGCCCACACTGTGCCTGTGTGCTGCAGCTTGCATCTTCGCCTTTGGGAAGCTGCCGCTCGCCGATTCTCCCGGAGGCGAAGAAGCGGCTTCTTCGCACACAGAGCATTGTGGCGAGCGCAGGGAGCTCCTGAGAGCGGTTTGTGCCGAAAGAAGCCGGGACCGGCACTTAGCTTCGGAGAGCTGCGTATCTGCGTCTTCTGCGTGTCTTGCCGCTCTACACTCAGCAAAAAGCTTTTCCACCATATCTTGCAAGGAGAAACTCTGCCAGGAAAGAAAACATCCAAAATCTTGTTCTAAAGCTTGCACGGGGGTCTGCAAAGAGTTTGGCAAGAATGAAAGGTAGTTGTCCAAAACTCGTTCTTTTCCAATAGAATAACCATGGAAAAGGCAGGAGAGTGGTAAAGTACTGTTTTCTCTAAGTCTGAAGGCTGCCCACACTGTGCCTGTGTGCTGCAGCTTGCATCTTCGCCTTTGGGAAGCTGCCGCTCGCCGATTCTCCCGGAGGCGAAGAAGCGGCTTCTTCGCACACAGAGCATTGTGGCGAGCGCAGGGAGCTCCTGAGAGCGGTTTGTGCCGAAAGAAGCCCGGGACCGGCACTTAGCTTCGGAGAGCTGCGTATCTGCGTCTTCTGCGTGTCTTGCCGCTCTACACTCAGCAAAAAGCTTTTCCACCATATCTTGCAAGGAGAAACTCTGCCAGGAAAGAAAACATCCAAAATCTTGTTCTAAAGCTTGCACGGGGGTCTGCAAAGCGTTTGGCAAGAATGAAAGGTAGTTGTCCAAAACTCGTTCTTTTCCAATAGAATAACCATGGAAAAGGCAGGAGAGTGGTAAAGTACTGTTTTCTCTAAGTCTGAAGCTGCCCACACTGTGCCTGTTGCTGCAGCTTGCATCTTCGCCTTTGGGAAGCTGCCGCTCGCCGATTCTCCCGGAGGCGAAGAAGCGGCTTCTTCGCACACAGAGCATTGTGGCGAGCGCAGGGAGCTCCTGAGAGCGGTTTGTGCCGAAAGAAGCCCGGGACCGGCACTTAGCTTCGGAGAGCTGCGTATCTGCGTCTTCTGCGTGTCTTGCCGCTCTACACTCAGCAAAAAGCTTTTCCACCATATCTTGCAAGGAGAAACTCTGCCAGGAAAGAAAACATCCAAAATCTTGTTCTAAAGCTTGCACGGGGGTCTGCAAAGAGTTTGGCAAGAATGAAAGGTAGTTGTCCAAAACTCGTTCTTTTCCAATAGAATAACCATGGAAAAGGCAGGAGAGTGGTAAAGTACTGTTTTCTCTAAGTCTGAAGGCTGCCCACACTGTGCCTTGTGCTGCTCCTTGCAATTCTTCACTGCTTTGGGAAGCTGTCTGCCGAAGCTAGTTTTGGCATGTTTTGGTATTTTGCACTGCTCTGCTATAATCCCGGTCCATTTTCTTAGAGTCACTAAATTGCCAAATTTCCCAAATTTTTTTTTTTTCTCCTCCAATTGCAATTCCTTAGCTGGTATCTCCATTCCAGCCTGTTTGAAAGTCCTTCTTTTCTCTTTTGGCCTTCAGCGGGGATCACTTTTGGCAAGCTTTGCTGCATGTGCCTCCATTTCATAGAATATGGGAAAATTTTTTCTTTTTTAATTTTAGATTTTTAAGTGTCCATACCATGTTCCTCCTATCCTCTCCTCCACGTTGTGTCTTGCTCCTTGCCATTTTCCCCTGCTTTGGCAACGTCTGGGAGCTTAGTTTTGGCATGTTTTGGTCCTTTGCAATGCAGCTCATTTCCTCACAGACCATTTCTTGAAGACACTAAAACTCCCAATTTTCTGCATTTTTTTGGCTTTTTTTCAATTGGATTTCATTTGATCCTATCTCCTTTCCAGAGCGTTTGTAAGCCTTTCTTTATGGGGTCGCAAGATTCCGTTTCCTTCCCGAAAGGAAATGAAATTTCCTTTCGGGAAGGGAAACGGAATCTTGCGATTTCAATGGGGACCAAGAGAGGAATCTTTGGTGCATGTCCCTGCCCTAGATGACATGCCATGACTTTTGATGCCTTTGACTTTGGGAAAGATTTTTTTCTTTTTTTTTCCATTTTTTTTAAGCATCCATGCCATGTCTTTTATATCTTCCCCTCCACGTTGTGTCTTGCTCCTTGCAATTTTCCACTGCTTTGGCAATGTCTGGAAGCTTAGTTTTGGCATGTTTTGGTATTTTGCACTGCTCTGCTATAATCCCGGTCCATTTACTTATAGTCACTAAATTGCCCAAATTTCCCAAATTTTTTTTTTTTCTCCTCCAATTGCAATTCCTTAGCTGGTATCTCCATTCCAGCCTGTTTGAAAGTCCTTCTTTTCTCTTTTGGCCTTCAGCGGGGATCACTTTTGGCAAGCTTTGCTGCATGTGCCTCCATTTCATAGAATATGGGAAAATTTTTTCTTTTTTAATTTTAGATTTTTAAGTGTCCATACCATGTTCCTCCTATCCTCTCCTCCACGTTGTGTCTTGCCTCCTTGCCATTTTCCCCTGCTTTGGCAACGTCTGGGAGCTTAGTTTTGGCATGTTTTGGTCCTTTGCAATGCAGCTCATTTCCTCACAGACCATTTCTTGAAGACACTAAAACTCCCAATTTTCTGCATTTTTTTGGCTTTTTTTCAATTGGATTTCATTTGATCCTATCTCCTTTCCAGAGCGTTTGTAAGCCTTTCTTTATGGGGTCGCAAGATTCCGTTTCCTTCCCGAAAGGAAATGAAATTTCCTTTCGGGAAGGGAAACGGAATCTTGCGATTTCAATGGGGACCAAGAGAGGAATCTTTGGTGCATGTCCCTGCCCTAGATGACATGCCATGACTTTTGATGCCTTTGACTTTGGGAAAGATTTTTTTCTTTTTTTTTCCATTTTTTTTAAGCATCCATGCCATGTCTTTTATATCTTCCCCTCCACGTTGTGTCTTGCTCCTTGCAATTTTCCACTGCTTTGGCAATGTCTGGAAGCTTAGTTTTGGCATGTTTTGGTATTTTGCACTGCTCTGCTATAATCCCGGTCCATTTTCTTAGAGTCACTAAATTGCCCAAATTTCCCAAATTTTTTTTTTTCTCCTCCAATTGCAATTCCTTAGCTGGTATCTCCATTCCAGCCTGTTTGAAAGTCCTTCTTTTCTCTTTTGGCCTTCAGCGGGGATCACTTTTGGCAAGCTTTGCTGCATGTGCCTCCATTTCATAGAATATGGGAAAATTTTTTCTTTTTTAATTTTAGATTTTTAAGTGTCCATACCATGTTCCTCCTATCCTCTCCTCCACGTTGTGTCTTGCTCCTTGCCATTTTCCCCTGCTTTGGCAACGTCTGGGAGCTTAGTTTTGGCATGTTTTGGTCCTTTGCAATGCAGCTCATTTCCTCACAGACCATTTCTTGAAGACACTAAAACTCCCAATTTTCTGCATTTTTTTGGCTTTTTTTCAATTGGATTTCATTTGATCCTATCTCCTTTCCAGAGCGTTTGTAAGCCTTTCTTTATGGGGTCGCAAGATTCCGTTTCCTTCCCGAAAGGAAATGAAATTTCCTTTCGGGAAGGGAAACGGAATCTTGCGATTTCAATGGGGACCAAGAGAGGAATCTTTGGTGCATGTCCCTGCCCTAGATGACATGCCATGACTTTTGATGCCTTTGACTTTGGGAAAGATTTTTTTCTTTTTTTTTCCATTTTTTTTAAGCATCCATGCCATGTCTTTTATATCTTCCCCTCCACGTTGTGTCTTGCTCCTTGCAATTTTCCACTGCTTTGGCAATGTCTGGAAGCTTAGTTTTGGCATGTTTTGGTATTTTGCACTGCTCTGCTATAATCCCGGTCCATTTACTTAGAGTCACTAAATTGCCCAAATTTCCCAAATTTTTTTTTTTTCTCCTCCAATTGCAATTCCTTAGCTGGTATCTCCATTCCAGCCTGTTTGAAAGTCCTTCTTTTCTCTTTTGGCCTTCAGCGGGGATCACTTTTGGCAAGCTTTGCTGCATGTGCCTCCATTTCATAGAATATGGGAAAATTTTTTCTTTTTTAATTTTAGATTTTTAAGTGTCCATACCATGTTCCTCCTATCCTCTCCTCCACGTTGTGTCTTGCTCCTTGCCATTTTCCCCTGCTTTGGCAACGTCTGGGAGCTTAGTTTTGGCATGTTTTGGTCCTTTGCAATGCAGCTCATTTCCTCACAGACCATTTCTTGAAGACACTAAAACTCCCAATTTTCTGCATTTTTTTGGCTTTTTTTCAATTGGATTTCATTTGATCCTATCTCCTTTCCAGAGCGTTTGTAAGCCTTTCTTTATGGGGTCGCAAGATTCCGTTTCCTTCCCGAAAGGAAATGAAATTTCCTTTCGGGAAGGGAAACGGAATCTTGCGATTTCAATGGGGACCAAGAGAGGAATCTTTGGTGCATGTCCCTGCCCTAGATGACATGCCATGACTTTTGATGCCTTTGA
This sequence comes from Molothrus ater, assembly GCF_012460135.2. Classification (NCBI taxonomy): domain Eukaryota; kingdom Metazoa; phylum Chordata; class Aves; order Passeriformes; family Icteridae; genus Molothrus; species Molothrus ater. The sequence continues at coordinate 37,737 of NW_023416735.1, read as the reverse complement.
CTTTGGGAAAGATTTTTTTCTTTTTTTTTCCATTTTTTTTAAGCATCCATGCCATGTCTTTTATATCTTCCCCTCCACGTTGTGTCTTGCTCCTTGCAATTTTCCACTGCTTTGGCAATGTCTGGAAGCTTAGTTTTGGCATGTTTTGGTATTTTGCACTGCTCTGCTATAATCCCGGTCCATTTACTTATAGTCACTAAATTGCCCAAATTTCCCAAATTTTTTTTTTTTCTCCTCCAATTGCAATTCCTTAGCTGGTATCTCCATTCCAGCCTGTTTGAAAGTCCTTCTTTTCTCTTTTGGCCTTCAGCGGGGATCACTTTTGGCAAGCTTTGCTGCATGTGCCTCCATTTCATAGAATATGGGAAAATTTTTTCTTTTTTAATTTTAGATTTTTAAGTGTCCATACCATGTTCCTCCTATCCTCTCCTCCACGTTGTGTCTTGCTCCTTGCCATTTTCCCCTGCTTTGGCAACGTCTGGGAGCTTAGTTTTGGCATGTTTTGGTCCTTTGCAATGCAGCTCATTTCCTCACAGACCATTTCTTGAAGACACTAAAACTCCCAATTTTCTGCATTTTTTTGGCTTTTTTTCAATTGGATTTCATTTGATCCTATCTCCTTTCCAGAGCGTTTGTAAGCCTTTCTTTATGGGGTCGCAAGATTCCGTTTCCTTCCCGAAAGGAAATGAAATTTCCTTTCGGGAAGGGAAACGGAATCTTGCGATTTCAATGGGGACCAAGAGAGGAATCTTTGGTGCATGTCCCTGCCCTAGATGACATGCCATGACTTTTGATGCCTTTGACTTTGGGAAAGATTTTTTTCTTTTTTTTTCCATTTTTTTTAAGCATCCATGCCATGTCTTTTATATCTTCCCCTCCACGTTGTGTCTTGCTCCTTGCAATTTTCCACTGCTTTGGCAATGTCTGGAAGCTTAGTTTTGGCATGTTTTGGTATTTTGCACTGCTCTGCTATAATCCCGGTCCATTTTCTTAGAGTCACTAAATTGCCCAAATTTCCCAAATTTTTTTTTTTTCTCCTCCAATTGCAATTCCTTAGCTGGTATCTCCATTCCAGCCTGTTTGAAAGTCCTTCTTTTCTCTTTTGGCCTTCAGCGGGGATCACTTTTGGCAAGCTTTGCTGCATGTGCCTCCATTTCATAGAATATGGGAAAATTTTTTCTTTTTTAATTTTAGATTTTTAAGTGTCCATACCATGTTCCTCCTATCCTCTCCTCCACGTTGTGTCTTGCTCCTTGCCATTTTCCCCTGCTTTGGCAACGTCTGGGAGCTTAGTTTTGGCATGTTTTGGTCCTTTGCAATGCAGCTCATTTCCTCACAGACCATTTCTTGAAGACACTAAAACTCCCAATTTTCTGCATTTTTTTGGCTTTTTTTCAATTGGATTTCATTTGATCCTATCTCCTTTCCAGAGCGTTTGTAAGCCTTTCTTTATGGGGTCGCAAGATTCCGTTTCCTTCCCGAAAGGAAATGAAATTTCCTTTCGGGAAGGGAAACGGAATCTTGCGATTTCAATGGGGACCAAGAGAGGAATCTTTGGTGCATGTCCCTGCCCTAGATGACATGCCATGACTTTTGATGCCTTTGACTTTGGGAAAGATTTTTTTCTTTTTTTTTCCATTTTTTTTAAGCATCCATGCCATGTCTTTTATATCTTCCCCTCCACGTTGTGTCTTGCTCCTTGCAATTTTCCACTGCTTTGGCAATGTCTGGAAGCTTAGTTTTGGCATGTTTTGGTATTTTGCACTGCTCTGCTATAATCCCGGTCCATTTTCTTAGAGTCACTAAATTGCCCAAATTTCCCAAATTTTTTTTTTTTTCTCCTCCAATTGCAATTCCTTAGCTGGTATCTCCATTCCAGCCTGTTTGAAAGTCCTTCTTTTCTCTTTTGGCCTTCAGCGGGGATCACTTTTGGCAAGCTTTGCTGCATGTGCCTCCATTTCATAGAATATGGGAAAATTTTTTCTTTTTTAATTTTAGATTTTTAAGTGTCCATACCATGTTCCTCCTATCCTCTCCTCCACGTTGTGTCTTGCTCCTTGCCATTTTCCCCTGCTTTGGCAACGTCTGGGAGCTTAGTTTTGGCATGTTTTGGTCCTTTGCAATGCAGCTCATTTCCTCACAGACCATTTCTTGAAGACACTAAAACTCCCAATTTTCTGCATTTTTTTGGCTTTTTTTCAATTGGATTTCATTTGATCCTATCTCCTTTCCAGAGCGTTTGTAAGCCTTTCTTTATGGGGTCGCAAGATTCCGTTTCCTTCCCGAAAGGAAATGAAATTTCCTTTCGGGAAGGGAAACGGAATCTTGCGATTTCAATGGGGACCAAGAGAGGAATCTTTGGTGCATGTCCCTGCCCTAGATGACATGCCATGACTTTTGATGCCTTTGACTTTGGGAAAGATTTTTTTCTTTTTTTTTCCATTTTTTTTAAGCATCCATGCCATGTCTTTTATATCTTCCCCTCCACGTTGTGTCTTGCTCCTTGCAATTTTCCACTGCTTTGGCAATGTCTGGAAGCTTAGTTTTGGCATGTTTTGGTATTTTGCACTGCTCTGCTATAATCCCGGTCCATTTTCTTAGAGTCACTAAATTGCCCAAATTTCCCAAATTTTTTTTTTTTCTCCTCCAATTGCAATTCCTTAGCTGGTATCTCCATTCCAGCCTGTTTGAAAGTCCTTCTTTTCTCTTTTGGCCTTCAGCGGGGATCACTTTTGGCAAGCTTTGCTGCATGTGCCTCCATTTCATAGAATATGGGAAAATTTTTTCTTTTTTAATTTTAGATTTTTAAGTGTCCATACCATGTTCCTCCTATCCTCTCCTCCACGTTGTGTCTTGCTCCTTGCCATTTTCCCCTGCTTTGGCAACGTCTGGGAGCTTAGTTTTGGCATGTTTTGGTCCTTTGCAATGCAGCTCATTTCCTCACAGACCATTTCTTGAAGACACTAAAACTCCCAATTTTCTGCATTTTTTTGGCTTTTTTTCAATTGGATTTCATTTGATCCTATCTCCTTTCCAGAGCGTTTGTAAGCCTTTCTTTATGGGGTCGCAAGATTCCGTTTCCTTCCCGAAAGGAAATGAAATTTCCTTTCGGGAAGGGAAACGGAATCTTGCGATTTCAATGGGGACCAAGAGAGGAATCTTTGGTGCATGTCCCTGCCCTAGATGACATGCCATGACTTTTGATGCCTTTGACTTTGGGAAAGATTTTTTTCTTTTTTTTTCCATTTTTTTTAAGCATCCATGCCATGTCTTTTATATCTTCCCCTCCACGTTGTGTCTTGCTCCTTGCAATTTTCCACTGCTTTGGCAATGTCTGGAAGCTTAGTTTTGGCATGTTTTGGTATTTTGCACTGCTCTGCTATAATCCCGGTCCATTTACTTAGAGTCACTAAATTGCCCAAATTTCCCAAATTTTTTTTTTTTCTCCTCCAATTGCAATTCCTTAGCTGGTATCTCCATTCCAGCCTGTTTGAAAGTCCTTCTTTTCTCTTTTGGCCTTCAGCGGGGATCACTTTTGGCAAGCTTTGCTGCATGTGCCTCCATTTCATAGAATATGGGAAAATTTTTTCTTTTTTAATTTTAGATTTTTAAGTGTCCATACCATGTTCCTCCTATCCTCTCCTCCACGTTGTGTCTTGCTCCTTGCCATTTTCCCCTGCTTTGGCAACGTCTGGGAGCTTAGTTTTGGCATGTTTTGGTCCTTTGCAATGCAGCTCATTTCCTCACAGACCATTTCTTGAAGACACTAAAACTCCCAATTTTCTGCATTTTTTTGGCTTTTTTTCAATTGGATTTCATTTGATCCTATCTCCTTTCCAGAGCGTTTGTAAGCCTTTCTTTATGGGGTCGCAAGATTCCGTTTCCTTCCCGAAAGGAAATGAAATTTCCTTTCGGGAAGGGAAACGGAATCTTGCGATTTCAATGGGGACCAAGAGAGGAATCTTTGGTGCATGTCCCTGCCCTAGATGACATGCCATGACTTTTGATGCCTTTGACTTTGGGAAAGATTTTTTTCTTTTTTTTTCCATTTTTTTTAAGCATCCATGCCATGTCTTTTATATCTTCCCCTCCACGTTGTGTCTTGCTCCTTGCAATTTTCCACTGCTTTGGCAATGTCTGGAAGCTTAGTTTTGGCATGTTTTGGTATTTTGCACTGCTCTGCTATAATCCCGGTCCATTTACTTAGAGTCACTAAATTGCCCAAATTTCCCAAATTTTTTTTTTTTCTCCTCCAATTGCAATTCCTTAGCTGGTATCTCCATTCCAGCCTGTTTGAAAGTCCTTCTTTTCTCTTTTGGCCTTCAGCGGGGATCACTTTTGGCAAGCTTTGCTGCATGTGCCTCCATTTCATAGAATATGGGAAAATTTTTTCTTTTTTAATTTTAGATTTTTAAGTGTCCATACCATGTTCCTCCTATCCTCTCCTCCACGTTGTGTCTTGCCTCCTTGCCATTTTCCCCTGCTTTGGCAACGTCTGGGAGCTTAGTTTTGGCATGTTTTGGTCCTTTGCAATGCAGCTCATTTCCTCACAGACCATTTCTTGAAGACACTAAAACTCCCAATTTTCTGCATTTTTTTGGCTTTTTTTCAATTGGATTTCATTTGATCCTATCTCCTTTCCAGAGCGTTTGTAAGCCTTTCTTTATGGGGTCGCAAGATTCCGTTTCCTTCCCGAAAGGAAATGAAATTTCCTTTCGGGAAGGGAAACGGAATCTTGCGATTTCAATGGGGACCAAGAGAGGAATCTTTGGTGCATGTCCCTGCCCTAGATGACATGCCATGACTTTTGATGCCTTTGACTTTGGGAAAGATTTTTTTCTTTTTTTTTCCATTTTTTTTAAGCATCCATGCCATGTCTTTTATATCTTCCCCTCCACGTTGTGTCTTGCTCCTTGCAATTTTCCACTGCTTTGGCAATGTCTGGAAGCTTAGTTTTGGCATGTTTTGGTATTTTGCACTGCTCTGCTATAATCCCGGTCCATTTACTTATAGTCACTAAATTGCCCAAATTTCCCAAATTTTTTTTTTTTCTCCTCCAATTGCAATTCCTTAGCTGGTATCTCCATTCCAGCCTGTTTGAAAGTCCTTCTTTTCTCTTTTGGCCTTCAGCGGGGATCACTTTTGGCAAGCTTTGCTGCATGTGCCTCCATTTCATAGAATATGGGAAAATTTTTTCTTTTTTAATTTTAGATTTTTAAGTGTCCATACCATGTTCCTCCTATCCTCTCCTCCACGTTGTGTCTTGCTCCTTGCCATTTTCCCCTGCTTTGGCAACGTCTGGGAGCTTAGTTTTGGCATGTTTTGGTCCTTTGCAATGCAGCTCATTTCCTCACAGACCATTTCTTGAAGACACTAAAACTCCCAATTTTCTGCATTTTTTTGGCTTTTTTTCAATTGGATTTCATTTGATCCTATCTCCTTTCCAGAGCGTTTGTAAGCCTTTCTTTATGGGGTCGCAAGATTCCGTTTCCTTCCCGAAAGGAAATGAAATTTCCTTTCGGGAAGGGAAACGGAATCTTGCGATTTCAATGGGGACCAAGAGAGGAATCTTTGGTGCATGTCCCTGCCCTAGATGACATGCCATGACTTTTGATGCCTTTGACTTTGGGAAAGATTTTTTTCTTTTTTTTTCCATTTTTTTTAAGCATCCATGCCATGTCTTTTATATCTTCCCCTCCACGTTGTGTCTTGCTCCTTGCAATTTTCCACTGCTTTGGCAATGTCTGGAAGCTTAGTTTTGGCATGTTTTGGTATTTTGCACTGCTCTGCTATAATCCCGGTCCATTTTCTTAGAGTCACTAAATTGCCCAAATTTCCCAAATTTTTTTTTTTTCTCCTCCAATTGCAATTCCTTAGCTGGTATCTCCATTCCAGCCTGTTTGAAAGTCCTTCTTTTCTCTTTTGGCCTTCAGCGGGGATCACTTTTGGCAAGCTTTGCTGCATGTGCCTCCATTTCATAGAATATGGGAAAATTTTTTCTTTTTTAATTTTAGATTTTTAAGTGTCCATACCATGTTCCTCCTATCCTCTCCTCCACGTTGTGTCTTGCTCCTTGCCATTTTCCCCTGCTTTGGCAACGTCTGGGAGCTTAGTTTTGGCATGTTTTGGTCCTTTGCAATGCAGCTCATTTCCTCACAGACCATTTCTTGAAGACACTAAAACTCCCAATTTTCTGCATTTTTTTGGCTTTTTTTCAATTGGATTTCATTTGATCCTATCTCCTTTCCAGAGCGTTTGTAAGCCTTTCTTTATGGGGTCGCAAGATTCCGTTTCCTTCCCGAAAGGAAATGAAATTTCCTTTCGGGAAGGGAAACGGAATCTTGCGATTTCAATGGGGACCAAGAGAGGAATCTTTGGTGCATGTCCCTGCCCTAGATGACATGCCATGACTTTTGATGCCTTTGACTTTGGGAAAGATTTTTTTCTTTTTTTTTCCATTTTTTTTAAGCATCCATGCCATGTCTTTTATATCTTCCCCTCCACGTTGTGTCTTGCTCCTTGCAATTTTCCACTGCTTTGGCAATGTCTGGAAGCTTAGTTTTGGCATGTTTTGGTATTTTGCACTGCTCTGCTATAATCCCGGTCCATTTACTTATAGTCACTAAATTGCCCAAATTTCCCAAATTTTTTTTTTTTCTCCTCCAATTGCAATTCCTTAGCTGGTATCTCCATTCCAGCCTGTTTGAAAGTCCTTCTTTTCTCTTTTGGCCTTCAGCGGGGATCACTTTTGGCAAGCTTTGCTGCATGTGCCTCCATTTCATAGAATATGGGAAAATTTTTTCTTTTTTAATTTTAGATTTTTAAGTGTCCATACCATGTTCCTCCTATCCTCTCCTCCACGTTGTGTCTTCCTCCTTGCCATTTTCCCCTGCTTTGGCAACGTCTGGGAGCTTAGTTTTGGCATGTTTTGGTCCTTTGCAATGCAGCTCATTTCCTCACAGACCATTTCTTGAAGACACTAAAACTCCCAATTTTCTGCATTTTTTTGGCTTTTTTTCAATTGGATTTCATTTGATCCTATCTCCTTTCCAGAGCGTTTGTAAGCCTTTCTTTATGGGGTCGCAAGATTCCGTTTTTCCCGAAATGAAATTTCCTTTCGGGAAGGGAAACGGAATCTTGCGATTTCAATGGGGACCAAGAGAGGAATCTTTGGTGCATGTCCCTGCCCTAGATGACATGCCATGACTTTTGATGCCTTTGACTTTGGGAAAGATTTTTTTCTTTTTTTTCCATTTTTTTTAAGCATCCATGCCATGTCTTTTATATCTTCCCCTCCACGTTGTGTCTTGCTCCTTGCAATTTTCCACTGCTTTGGCAATGTCTGGAAGCTTAGTTTTGGCATGTTTTGGTATTTTGCACTGCTCTGCTATAATCCCGGTCCATTTTCTTAGAGTCACTAAATTGCCCAAATTTCCCAAATTTTTTTTTTTCTCCTCCAATTGCAATTCCTTAGCTGGTATCTCCATTCCAGCCTGTTTGAAAGTCCTTCTTTTCTCTTTTGGCCTTCAGCGGGGATCAATTTTGGCAAGCTTTGCTGCATGTGCCTGCACTTCATAGCATATGGGAAAATTTTTTCTTTTTTAATTTTTAGTTTTTTAAGTGTCCATATTATGTTCCTCATACCTTCCCCTCCACGTTGTGTCTTGCTCCTTGCAATTTTCCACTGCTTTGGCAATGTCTGGAAGCTTAGTTTTGGCATGTTTTGGTATTTTGCACTGCTCTGCTATAATCCCGGTCCATTTTCTTAGAGTCACTAAATTGCCCAAATTTCCCAAATTTTTTTTTTTTTCTCCTCCAATTGCAATTCCGTAGCTGGTATCTCCATTCCAGCCTGTTTGAAAGTCCTTCTTTTCTCTTTTGGCCTTCAGCGGGGATCACTTTTGGCAAGCTTTGCTGCATGTGCCTCCATTTCATAGAATATGGGAAAATTTTTTCTTTTTTAATTTTAGATTTTTAAGTGTCCATACCATGTTCCTCATATCCTCTCCTCCACGTTGTGTCTTCTCCTTGCCATTTTCCCCTGCTTTGGCAACGTCTGGGAGCTTAGTTTTGGCATGTTTTGGTCCTTTGCAATGCAGCTCATTTCCTCACAGACCATTTCTTGAAGACACTAAAACTCCCAATTTTCTGCATTTTTTTGGCTTTTTTTCAATTGGATTTCATTTGATCCTATCTCCTTTCCAGAGCGTTTGTAAGCCTTTCTTTATGGGGTCGCAAGATTCCGTTTTTCCGATTGAAATTTCCTTTCGGGAAGGGAAACGGAATCTTGCGATTTCAATGGGGACCAAGAGAGGAATCTTTGGTGCATGTCCCTGCCCTAGATGACATGCCATGACTTTTGATGCCTTTGACTTTGGGAAAGATTTTTTTCTTTTTTTTCCATTTTTTTTAAGCATCCATGCCATGTCTTTTATATCTTCCCCTCCACGTTGTGTCTTGCTCCTTGCAATTTTCCACTGCTTTGGCAATGTCTGGAAGCTTAGTTTTGGCATGTTTTGGTATTTTGCACTGCTCTGCTATAATCCCGGTCCATTTTCTTAGAGTCACTAAATTGCCCAAATTTCCCAAATTTTTTTTTTTCTCCTCCAATTGCAATTCCTTAGCTGGTATCTCCATTCCAGCCTGTTTGAAAGTCCTTCTTTTCTCTTTTGGCCTTCAGCGGGGATCACTTTTGGCAAGCTTTGCTGCATGTGCCTCCATTTCATAGAATATGGAAAATTTTTTCTTTTTTAATTTTAGATTTTTAAGTGTCCATACCATGTTCCTCATATCCTCTCCTCCACGTTGTGTCTTGCTCCTTGCCATTTTCCCCTGCTTTGGCAACGTCTGGGAGCTTAGTTTTGGCATGTTTTGGTCCTTTGCAATGCAGCTCATTTCCTCACAGACCATTTCTTGAAGACACTAAAACTCCCAATTTTCTGCATTTTTTGGCTTTTTTTCAATTGGATTTCATTTGATCCTATCTCCTTTCCAGAGCGTTTGTAAGCCTTTCTTTATGGGGTCGCAAGATTCCGTTTTTCATTTGATTTCCTTTCGGGAAGGGAAACGGAATCTTGCGATTTCAATGGGGACCAAGAGAGGAATCTTTGGTGCATGTCCCTGCCCTAGATGACATGCCATGACTTTTGATGCCTTTGACTTTGGGAAAGATTTTTTTCTTTTTTTTTCCATTTTTTTTAAGCATCCATGCCATGTCTTTTATATCTTCCCCTCCACGTTGTGTCTTGCTCCTTGCAATTTTCCACTGCTTTGGCAATGTCTGGAAGCTTAGTTTTGGCATGTTTTGGTATTTTGCACTGCTCTGCTATAATCCCGGTCCATTTTCTTAGAGTCACTAAATTGCCCAAATTTCCCAAATTTTTTTTTTTTCTCCTCCAATTGCAATTCCTTAGCTGGTATCTCCATTCCAGCCTGTTTGAAAGTCCTTCTTTTCTCTTTTGGCCTTCAGCGGGGATCACTTTTGGCAAGCTTTGCTGCATGTGCCTGCATTTCATAGCATATGGGAAAATTTTTTCTTTTTTAATTTTAGGTTTTTAAGTGTCCATATTATGTTCCTCATACCTTCCCCTCCACGTTGTGTCTTGCTCCTTGCAATTTTCCACTGCTTTGGCAATGTCTGGAAGCTTAGTTTTGGCATGTTTTGGTATTTTGCACTGCTCTGCTATAATCCCGGTCCATTTCTTAGAGTCACTAAATTGCCCAAATTTCCCAAATTTTTTTTTTTTCTCCTCCAATTGCAATTCCTTAGCTGGTATCTCCATTCCAGCCTGTTTGAAAGTCCTTCTTTTCTCTTTTGGCCTTCAGCGGGGATCACTTTTGGCAAGCTTTGCTGCATGTGCCTCCATTTCATAGAATATGGGAAAATTTTTTCTTTTAATTTTAGATTTTTAAGTGTCCATACCATGTTCCTCCTATCCTCTCCTCCACGTTGTGTCTTGCTCCTTGCCATTTTCCCCTGCTTTGGCAACGTCTGGGAGCTTAGTTTTGGCATGTTTTGGTCCTTTGCAATGCAGCTCATTTCCTCACAGACCATTTCTTGAAGACACTAAAACTCCCAATTTTCTGCATTTTTTTGGCTTTTTTTCAATTGGATTTCATTTGATCCTATCTCCTTTCCAGAGCGTTTGTAAGCCTTTCTTTATGGGGTCGCAAGATTCCGTTTCCTTCCCGAAAGGAAATGAAATTTCCTTTCGGGAAGGGAAACGGAATCTTGCGATTTCAATGGGGACCAAGAGAGGAATCTTTGGTGCATGTCCCTGCCCTAGATGACATGCCATGACTTTTGATGCCTTTGACTTTGGGAAAGATTTTTTCTTTTTTTTCCATTTTTTTTAAGCATCCATGCCATGTCTTTTATATCTTCCCCTCCACGTTGTGTCTTGCTCCTTGCAATTTTCCACTGCTTTGGCAATGTCTGGAAGCTTAGTTTTGGCATGTTTTGGTATTTTGCACTGCTCTGCTATAATCCCGGTCCATTTTCTTAGAGTCACTAAATTGCCCAAATTTCCCAAATTTTTTTTTTTCTCCTCCAATTGCAATTCCTAGCTGGTATCTCCATTCCAGCCTGTTTGAAAGTCCTTCTTTTCTCTTTTGGCCTTCAGCGGGGATCACTTTTGGCAAGCTTTGCTGCATGTGCCTCCATTTCATAGAATATGGGAAAATTTTTTCTTTTTTAATTTTAGATTTTTAAGTGTCCATACCATGTTCCTCATATCCTCTCCTCCACGTTGTGTCTTGCTCCTTGCCATTTTCCCCTGCTTTGGCAACGTCTGGGAGCTTAGTTTTGGCATGTTTTGGTCCTTTGCAATGCAGCTCATTTCCTCACAGACCATTTCTTGAAGACACTAAAACTCCCAATTTTCTGCATTTTTTTGGCTTTTTTTCAATTGGATTTCATTTGATCCTATCTCCTTTCCAGAGCGTTTGTAAGCCTTTCTTTATGGGGTCGCAAGATTCCGTTTCCTTCCCGAAAGGAAATGAAATTTCCTTTCGGGAAGGGAAACGGAATCTTGCGATTTCAATGGGGACCAAGAGAGGAATCTTTGGTGCATGTCCCTGCCCTAGATGACATGCCATGACTTTTGATGCCTTTGACTTTGGGAAAGATTTTTTCTTTTTTTTTCCATTTTTTTTAAGCATCCATGCCATGTCTTTTATATCTTCCCCTCCACGTTGTGTCTTGCTCCTTGCAATTTTCCACTGCTTTGGCAATGTCTGGAAGCTTAGTTTTGGCATGTTTTGGTATTTTGCACTGCTCTGCTATAATCCCGGTCCATTTTCTTAGAGTCACTAAATTGCCCAAATTTCCCAAATTTTTTTTTTTTCTCCTCCAATTGCAATTCCTTAGCTGGTATCTCCATTCCAGCCTGTTTGAAAGTCCTTCTTTTCTCTTTTGGCCTTCAGCGGGGATCACTTTTGGCAAGCTTTGCTGCATGTGCCTCCATTTCATAGAATATGGGAAAATTTTTTCTTTTTTAATTTTAGATTTTTAAGTGTCCATACCATGTTCCTCATATCCTCTCCTCCACGTTGTGTCTTCCTCCTTGCCATTTTCCCCTGCTTTGGCAACGTCTGGGAGCTTAGTTTTGGCATGTTTTGGTCCTTTGCAATGCAGCTCATTTCCTCACAGACCATTTCTTGAAGACACTAAAACTCCCAATTTTCTGCATTTTTTTGGCTTTTTTTCAATTGGATTTCATTTGATCCTATCTCCTTTCCAGAGCGTTTGTAAGCCTTTCTTTATGGGGTCGCAAGATTCCGTTTCTTCAAGAAATCTTTTTTGGGAAGGGAAACGGAATCTTGCGATTTCAATGGGGACCAAGAGAGGAATCTTTGGTGCATGTCCCTGCCCTAGATGACATGCCATGACTTTTGATGCCTTTGACTTTGGGAAAGATTTTTTTCTTTTTTTTTTCCATTTTTTTTAAGCATCCATGCCATGTCTTTTATATCTTCCCCTCCACGTTGTGTCTTGCTCCTTGCAATTTTCCACTGCTTTGGCAATGTCTGGAAGCTTAGTTTTGGCATGTTTTGGTATTTTGCACTGCTCTGCTATAATCCCGGTCCATTTTCTTAGAGTCACTAAATTGCCCAAATTTCCCAAATTTTTTTTTTTCTCCTCCAATTGCAATTCCTTAGCTGGTATCTCCATTCCAGCCTGTTTGAAAGTCCTTCTTTTCTCTTTTGGCCTTCAGCGGGGATCACTTTTGGCAAGCTTTGCTGCATGTGCCTCCACTTCATAGAATATGGGAAAATTTTTTCTTTTTTAATTTTAGGTTTTTTAAGTGTCCATATTATGTTCCTCATACCTTCCCCTCCACGTTGTGTCTTGCTCCTTGCAATTTTCCACTGCTTTGGCAATGTCTGGAAGCTTAGTTTTGGCATGTTTTGGTATTTTGCACTGCTCTGCTATAATCCCGGTCCATTTTCTTAGAGTCACTAAATTGCCCAAATTTCCCAAATTTTTTTTTTTCTCCTCCAATTGCAATTCCTTAGCTGGTATCTCCATTCCAGCCTGTTTGAAAGTCCTTCTTTTCTCTTTTGGCCTTCAGCGGGGATCAATTTGGCAAGCTTTGCTGCATGTGCCTCCATTTCATAGAATATGGGAAAATTTTTTCTTTTTTAATTTTAGATTTTTAAGTGTCCATACCATGTTCCTCCTATCCTCTCCTCCACGTTGTGTCTTCCTCCTTGCCATTTTCCCCTGCTTTGGCAACGTCTGGGAGCTTAGTTTTGGCATGTTTTGGTCCTTTGCAATGCAGCTCATTTCCTCACAGACCATTTCTTGAAGACACTAAAACTCCCAATTTTCTGCATTTTTTGGCTTTTTTTCAATTGGATTTCATTTGATCCTATCTCCTTTCCAGAGCGTTTGTAAGCCTTTCTTTATGGGGTCGCAAGATTCCGTTTCCTTCCCGAAAGGAAATGAAATTTCCTTTCGGGAAGGGAAACGGAATCTTGCGATTTCAATGGGGACCAAGAGAGGAATCTTTGGTGCATGTCCCTGCCCTAGATGACATGCCATGACTTTTGATGCCTTTGACTTTGGGAAAGATTTTTTTCTTTTTTTTTCCATTTTTTTTAAGCATCCATGCCATGTCTTTTATATCTTCCCCTCCACGTTGTGTCTTGCTCCTTGCAATTTTCCACTGCTTTGGCAATGTCTGGAAGCTTAGTTTTGGCATGTTTTGGTATTTTGCACTGCTCTGCTATAATCCCGGTCCATTTTCTTAGAGTCACTAAATTGCCCAAATTTCCCAAATTTTTTTTTTTCTCCTCCAATTGCAATTCCTTAGCTGGTATCTCCATTCCAGCCTGTTTGAAAGTCCTTCTTTTCTCTTTTGGCCTTCAGCGGGGATCATTTTGGCAAGCTTTGCTGCATGTGCCTGCACTTCATAGCATATGGGAAAATTTTTTTTTTTTTAATTTTAGTTTTTTAAGTGTCCATATTATGTTCCTCATACCTTCCCTCCACGTTGTGTCTTGCTCCTTGCAATTTTCCACTGCTTTGGCAATGTCTGGAAGCTTAGTTTTGGCATGTTTTGGTATTTTGCACTGCTCTGCTATAATCCCGGACCATTTTCTTAGAGTCACTAAATTGCCCAAATTTCCAAATTTTTTTTTTTCCTCCAATTGCAATTCCTTAGCTGGTATCTCCATTCCAGCCTGTTTGAAAGTCCTTCTTTTCTCTTTTGGCCTTCAGCGGGATCAATTCTGGCAAGCTTTGCTGCATGTGCCTGCACTTCATAGCATATGGGGAAATTTTTCTTTTTAATTTTAGGTTTTTTTAATTGTCCATATTATGTTCCTCATACCTTCCCCTCCACGTTGTGTCTTGCTCCTTGCAATTTTCCACTGCTTTGGCAATGTCTGGAAGCTTAGTTTTGGCATGTTTTGGTATTTTGCACTGCTCTGCTATAATCCCGGTCCATTTTCTTAGAGTCACTAAATTGCCCAAATTTCCCAAATTTTTTTTTTTTTCTCCTCCAATTGCAATTCCTAGCTGGTATCTCCATTCCAGCCTGTTTGAAAGTCCTTCTTTTCTCTTTTGGCCTTCAGCGGGGATCACTTTTGGCAAGCTTTGCTGCATGTGCCTCCATTTCATAGAATATGGGAAAATTTTTTCTTTTTTAATTTTAGATTTTTAAGTGTCCATACCATGTTCCTCATATCCTCTCCTCCACGTTGTGTCTTCCTCCTTGCCATTTTCCCCTGCTTTGGCAACGTCTGGGAGCTTAGTTTTGGCATGTTTTGGTCCTTTGCAATGCAGCTCATTTCCTCACAGACCATTTCTTGAAGACACTAAAACTCCCAATTTTCTGCATTTTTTTGGCTTTTTTTCAATTGGATTTCATTTGATCCTATCTCCTTTCCAGAGCGTTTGTAAGCCTTTCTTTATGGGGTCGCAAGATTCCGTTTTTCAATGAAATTTCCTTTCGGGAAGGGAAACGGAATCTTGCGATTTCAATGGGGACCAAGAGAGGAATCTTTGGTGCATGTCCCTGCCCTAGATGACATGCCATGACTTTTGATGCCTTTGACTTTGGGAAAGATTTTTTTCTTTTTTTTTCCATTTTTTTTAAGCATCCATGCCATGTCTTTTATATCTTCCCCTCCACGTTGTGTCTTGCTCCTTGCAATTTTCCACTGCTTTGGCAATGTCTGGAAGCTTAGTTTTGGCATGTTTTGGTATTTTGCACTGCTCTGCTATAATCCCGGTCCATTTTCTTAGAGTCACTAAATTGCCCAAATTTCCCAAATTTTTTTTTTTTCTCCTCCAATTGCAATTCCGTAGCTGGTATCTCCATTCCAGCCTGTTTGAAAGTCCTTCTTTTCTCTTTTGGCCTTCAGCGGGGATCACTTTTGGCAAGCTTTGCTGCATGTGCCTCACTTCATAGCATATGGGAAAATTTTTTCTTTTTTAATTTTAGTTTTTAAGTGTCCATATTATGTTCCTCATACCTTCCCCTCCACGTTGTGTCTTGCTCCTTGCCATTTTCCCCTGCTTTGGCAACGTCTGGGAGCTTAGTTTTGGCATGTTTTGGTCCTTTGCAATGCAGCTCATTTCCTCACAGACCATTTCTTGAAGACACTAAAACTCCCAATTTTCTGCATTTTTTTGGCTTTTTTTCAATTGGATTTCATTTGATCCTATCTCCTTTCCAGAGCGTTTGTAAGCCTTTCTTTATGGGGTCGCAAGATTCCGTTTCCTTCCCGAAATGAAATTTCCTTTCGGGAAGGGAAACGGAATCTTGCGATTTCAATGGGGACCAAGAGAGGAATCTTTGGTGCATGTCCCTGCCCTAGATGACATGCCATGACTTTTGATGCCTTTGACTTTGGGAAAGATTTTTTTCTTTTTTTTTCCATTTTTTTTAAGCATCCATGCCATGTCTTTTATATCTTCCCCTCCACGTTGTGTCTTGCTCCTTGCAATTTTCCACTGCTTTGGCAATGTCTGGAAGCTTAGTTTTGGCATGTTTTGGTATTTTGCACTGCTCTGCTATAATCCCGGTCCATTTTCTTAGAGTCACTAAATTGCCCAAATTTCCCAAATTTTTTTTTTCTCCTCCAATTGCAATTCCGTTAGCTGGTATCTCCATTCCAGCCTGTTTGAAAGTCCTTCTTTTCTCTTTTGGCCTTCAGCGGGGATCACTTTTGGCAAGCTTTGCTGCATGTGCCTCCATTCATAGAATATGGGAAAATTTTTTCTTTTTTAATTTTAGATTTTTAAGTGTCCATACCATGTTCCTCATACCTTCCCCTCCACGTTGTGTCTTGCTCCTTGCAATTTTCCACTGCTTTGGCAATGTCTGGAAGCTTAGTTTTGGCATGTTTTGGTATTTTGCACTGCTCTGCTATAATCCCGGTCCATTTCTTAGAGTCACTAAATTGCCCAATTTCCCAAATTTTTTTTTTTTCCTCCAATTGCAATTCCTTAGCTGGTATCTCCATTCCAGCCTGTTTGAAAGTCCTTCTTTTCTCTTTTGGCCTTCAGCGGGGATCACTTTTGGCAAGCTTTGCTGCATGTGCCTCCATTTCATAGAATATGGGAAAATTTTTTCTTTTTTAATTTTAGATTTTTTAAGTGTCCATGCATGTTCCTCATATCTTCCCCTCCACGTTGTGTCTTGCTCCTTGCAATTTTCCACTGCTTTGGCAATGTCTGGAAGCTTAGTTTTGGCATGTTTTGGTATTTTGCACTGCTCTGCTATAATCCCGGTCCATTTTCTTAGAGTCACTAAATTGCCCAAATTTCCCAAATTTTTTTTTTTCTCCTCCAATTGCAATTCCTTAGCTGGTATCTCCATTCCAGCCTGTTTGAAAGTCCTTCTTTTCTCTTTTGGCCTTCAGCGGGGATCACTTTTGGCAAGCTTTGCTGCATGTGCCTCCATTTCATAGAATATGGGAAAATTTTTTCTTTTTTAATTTTAGATTTTAAGTGTCCATACCATGTTCCTCCTATCCTCTCCTCCACGTTGTGTCTTCCTCCTTGCCATTTTCCCCTGCTTTGGCAACGTCTGGGAGCTTAGTTTTGGCATGTTTTGGTCCTTTGCAATGCAGCTCATTTCCTCACAGACCATTTCTTGAAGACACTAAAACTCCCAATTTTCTGCATTTTTTTGGCTTTTTTTCAATTGGATTTCATTTGATCCTATCTCCTTTCCAGAGCGTTTGTAAGCCTTTCTTTATGGGGTCGCAAGATTCCGTTTCCTTCCCGAAAGGAAATGAAATTTCCTTTCGGGAAGGGAAACGGAATCTTGCGATTTCAATGGGGACCAAGAGAGGAATCTTTGGTGCATGTCCCTGCCCTAGATGACATGCCATGACTTTTGATGCCTTTGACTTTGGGAAAGATTTTTTTCTTTTTTTTTCCATTTTTTTTAAGCATCCATGCCATGTCTTTTATATCTTCCCCTCCACGTTGTGTCTTGCTCCTTGCAATTTTCCACTGCTTTGGCAATGTCTGGAAGCTTAGTTTTGGCATGTTTTGGTATTTTGCACTGCTCTGCTATAATCCCGGTCCATTTTCTTAGAGTCACTAAATTGCCCAAATTTCCCAAATTTTTTTTTTTCTCCTCCAATTGCAATTCCTTAGCTGGTATCTCCATTCCAGCCTGTTTGAAAGTCCTTCTTTTCTCTTTTGGCCTTCAGCGGGGATCACTTTTGGCAAGCTTTGCTGCATGTGCCTCCATTTCATAGAATATGGGAAAATTTTTTCTTTTTTAATTTTAGATTTTTAAGTGTCCATACCATGTTCCTCCTATCCTCTCCTCCACGTTGTGTCTTGCTCCTTGCCATTTTCCCCTGCTTTGGCAACGTCTGGGAGCTTAGTTTTGGCATGTTTTGGTCCTTTGCAATGCAGCTCATTTCCTCACAGACCATTTCTTGAAGACACTAAAACTCCCAATTTTCTGCATTTTTTTGGCTTTTTTTCAATTGGATTTCATTTGATCCTATCTCCTTTCCAGAGCGTTTGTAAGCCTTTCTTTATGGGGTCGCAAGATTCCGTTTCCTTCCCGAAAGGAAATGAAATTTCCTTTCGGGAAGGGAAACGGAATCTTGCGATTTCAATGGGGACCAAGAGAGGAATCTTTGGTGCATGTCCCTGCCCTAGATGACATGCCATGACTTTTGATGCCTTTGACTTTGGAAAGATTTTTTTCTTTTTTTTCCATTTTTTTTAAGCATCCATGCCATGTCTTTTATATCTTCCCCTCCACGTTGTGTCTTGCTCCTTGCAATTTTCCACTGCTTTGGCAATGTCTGGAAGCTTAGTTTTGGCATGTTTTGGTATTTTGCACTGCTCTGCTATAATCCCGGTCCATTTTCTTAGAGTCACTAAATTGCCCAAATTTCCCAAATTTTTTTTTTCTCCTCCAATTGCAATTCCTAGCTGGTATCTCCATTCCAGCCTGTTTGAAAGTCCTTCTTTTCTCTTTTGGCCTTCAGCGGGGATCAATTTTGGCAAGCTTTGCTGCATGTGCCTGCACTTCATAGCATATGGGAAAATTTTTTCTTTTTTAATTTTAGTTTTTTTAAGTGTCCATATTATGTTCCTCATACCTTCCCCTCCACGTTGTGTCTTGCTCCTTGCAATTTTCCACTGCTTTGGCAATGTCTGGAAGCTTAGTTTTGGCATGTTTTGGTATTTTGCACTGCTCTGCTATAATCCCGGTCCATTTTCTTAGAGTCACTAAATTGCCCAAATTTCCCAAATTTTTTTTTTCTCCTCCAATTGCAATTCCTAGCTGGTATCTCCATTCCAGCCTGTTTGAAAGTCCTTCTTTTCTCTTTGGCCTTCAGCGGGGATCAATTCTGGCAAGCTTTGCTGCATGTGCCTGCACTTCATAGCATATGGGGAAAATTTTTTCTTTTTAATTTTAGGTTTTTTTAAGTGTCCATATTATGTTCCTCATACCTTCCCCTCCACGTTGTGTCTTGCTCCTTGCAATTTTCCACTGCTTTGGCAATGTCTGGAAGCTTAGTTTTGGCATGTTTTGGTATTTTGCACTGCTCTGCTATAATCCCGGTCCATTTTCTTAGAGTCACTAAATTGCCCAAATTTCCCAAATTTTTTTTTTTTTCTCCTCCAATTGCAATTCCTTAGCTGGTATCTCCATTCCAGCCTGTTTGAAAGTCCTTCTTTTCTCTTTTGGCCTTCAGCGGGGATCACTTTTGGCAAGCTTTGCTGCATGTGCCTCCATTTCATAGAATATGGGAAAATTTTTTCTTTTTTAATTTTAGATTTTTAAGTGTCCATACCATGTTCCTCCATATCCTCTCCTCCACGTTGTGTCTTCCTCCTTGCCATTTTCCCTGCTTTGGCAACGTCTGGGAGCTTAGTTTTGGCATGTTTTGGTCCTTTGCAATGCAGCTCATTTCCTCACAGACCATTTCTTGAAGACACTAAAACTCCCAATTTTCTGCATTTTTTTGGCTTTTTTTCAATTGGATTTCATTTGATCCTATCTCCTTTCCAGAGCGTTTGTAAGCCTTTCTTTATGGGGTCGCAAGATTCCGTTTTTCCAATTGAAATTTCCTTTCGGGAAGGGAAACGGAATCTTGCGATTTCAATGGGGACCAAGAGAGGAATCTTTGGTGCATGTCCCTGCCCTAGATGACATGCCATGACTTTTGATGCCTTTGACTTTGGGAAAGATTTTTTCTTTTTTTTTCCATTTTTTTTAAGCATCCATGCCATGTCTTTTATATCTTCCCCTCCACGTTGTGTCTTGCTCCTTGCAATTTTCCACTGCTTTGGCAATGTCTGGAAGCTTAGTTTTGGCATGTTTTGGTATTTTGCACTGCTCTGCTATAATCCCGGTCCATTTTCTTAGAGTCACTAAATTGCCCAAATTTCCCAAATTTTTTTTTTTCTCCTCCAATTGCAATTCCGTAGCTGGTATCTCCATTCCAGCCTGTTTGAAAGTCCTTCTTTTCTCTTTTGGCCTTCAGCGGGGATCAATTCTGGCAAGCTTTGCTGCATGTGCCTGCACTTCATAGCATATGGGAAAATTTTTTCTTTTTTAATTTTTTTTTTAAGTGTCCATATTATGTTCCTCATACCTTCCCCTCCACGTTGTGTCTTGCTCCTTGCAATTTTCCACTGCTTTGGCAATGTCTGGAAGCTTAGTTTTGGCATGTTTTGGTATTTTGCACTGCTCTGCTATAATCCCGGTCCATTTTCTTAGAGTCACTAAATTGCCCAAATTTCCCAAATTTTTTTTTTTCTCCTCCAATTGCAATTCCTTAGCTGGTATCTCCATTCCAGCCTGTTTGAAAGTCCTTCTTTTCTCTTTTGGCCTTCAGCGGGGATCACTTTTGGCAAGCTTTGCTGCATGTGCCTCCATTTCATAGAATATGGGAAATTTTTTCTTTTTTAATTTTAGATTTTTAAGTGTCCATACCATGTTCCTCCTATCCTCTCCTCCACGTTGTGTCTTGCTCCTTGCCATTTTCCCCTGCTTTGGCAACGTCTGGGAGCTTAGTTTTGGCATGTTTTGGTCCTTTGCAATGCAGCTCATTTCCTCACAGACCATTTCTTGAAGACACTAAAACTCCCAATTTTCTGCATTTTTTTGGCTTTTTTTCAATTGGATTTCATTTGATCCTATCTCCTTTCCAGAGCGTTTGTAAGCCTTTCTTTATGGGGTCGCAAGATTCCGTTTTTTCATTTGATTTCCTTTGGGAAGGGAAACGGAATCTTGCGATTTCAATGGGGACCAAGAGAGGAATCTTTGGTGCATGTCCCTGCCCTAGATGACATGCCATGACTTTTGATGCCTTTGACTTTGGGAAAGATTTTTTTCTTTTTTTTTCCATTTTTTTTAAGCATCCATGCCATGTCTTTTATATCTTCCCCTCCACGTTGTGTCTTGCTCCTTGCAATTTTCCACTGCTTTGGCAATGTCTGGAAGCTTAGTTTTGGCATGTTTTGGTATTTTGCACTGCTCTGCTATAATCCCGGTCCATTTTCTTAGAGTCACTAAATTGCCCAAATTTCCCAAATTTTTTTTTTTCTCCTCCAATTGCAATTCCGTAGCTGGTATCTCCATTCCAGCCTGTTTGAAAGTCCTTCTTTTCTCTTTTGGCCTTCAGCGGGGATCAATTTTGGCAAGCTTTGCTGCATGTGCCTGCACTTCATAGCATATGGGAAAATTTTTTCTTTTTTAATTTTAGGTTTTTAAGTGTCCATATTATGTTCCTCATACCTTCCCCTCCACGTTGTGTCTTGCTCCTTGCAATTTTCCACTGCTTTGGCAATGTCTGGAAGCTTAGTTTTGGCATGTTTTGGTATTTTGCACTGCTCTGCTATAATCCCGGTCCATTTCTTAGAGTCACTAAATTGCCCAAATTTCCCAAATTTTTTTTTTTCTCCTCCAATTGCAATTCCTTAGCTGGTATCTCCATTCCAGCCTGTTTGAAAGTCCTTCTTTTCTCTTTTGGCCTTCAGCGGGGATCACTTTTGGCAAGCTTTGCTGCATGTGCCTCCATTTCATAGAATATGGGAAAATTTTTTCTTTTTTAATTTTAGATTTTTAAGTGTCCATACCATGTTCCTCCTATCCTCTCCTCCACGTTGTGTCTTGCTCCTTGCCATTTTCCCCTGCTTTGGCAACGTCTGGGAGCTTAGTTTTGGCATGTTTTGGTCCTTTGCAATGCAGCTCATTTCCTCACAGACCATTTCTTGAAGACACTAAAACTCCCAATTTTCTGCATTTTTTTGGCTTTTTTTCAATTGGATTTCATTTGATCCTATCTCCTTTCCAGAGCGTTTGTAAGCCTTTCTTTATGGGGTCGCAAGATTCCGTTTCCTTCCCGAAAGGAAATGAAATTTCCTTTCGGGAAGGGAAACGGAATCTTGCGATTTCAATGGGGACCAAGAGAGGAATCTTTGGTGCATGTCCCTGCCCTAGATGACATGCCATGACTTTTGATGCCTTTGACTTTGGGAAAGATTTTTTTTTTTTTTTTTTCCATTTTTTTTAAGCATCCATGCCATGTCTTTTATATCTTCCCCTCCACGTTGTGTCTTGCTCCTTGCAATTTTCCACTGCTTTGGCAATGTCTGGAAGCTTAGTTTTGGCATGTTTTGGTATTTTGCACTGCTCTGCTATAATCCCGGTCCATTTTCTTAGAGTCACTAAATTGCCCAAATTTCCCAAATTTTTTTTTTTCTCCTCCAATTGCAATTCCTTAGCTGGTATCTCCATTCCAGCCTGTTTGAAAGTCCTTCTTTTCTCTTTTGGCCTTCAGCGGGGATCACTTTTGGCAAGCTTTGCTGCATGTGCCTCCATTTCATAAATATGGGAAAATTTTTTCTTTTTTAATTTTAGATTTTTAAGTGTCCATACCATGTTCCTCCTATCCTCTCCTCCACGTTGTGTCTTCTCCTTGCCATTTTCCCCTGCTTTGGCAACGTCTGGGAGCTTAGTTTTGGCATGTTTTGGTCCTTTGCAATGCAGCTCATTTCCTCACAGACCATTTCTTGAAGACACTAAAACTCCCAATTTTCTGCATTTTTTTGGCTTTTTTTCAATTGGATTTCATTTGATCCTATCTCCTTTCCAGAGCGTTTGTAAGCCTTTCTTTATGGGGTCGCAAGATTCCGTTTCCTTCCCGAAAGGAAATGAAATTTCCTTTCGGGAAGGGAAACGGAATCTTGCGATTTCAATGGGGACCAAGAGAGGAATCTTTGGTGCATGTCCCTGCCCTAGATGACATGCCATGACTTTTGATGCCTTTGACTTTGGGAAAGATTTTTTTCTTTTTTTTTCCATTTTTTTTAAGCATCCATGCCATGTCTTTTATATCTTCCCCTCCACGTTGTGTCTTGCTCCTTGCAATTTTCCACTGCTTTGGCAATGTCTGGAAGCTTAGTTTTGGCATGTTTTGGTATTTTGCACTGCTCTGCTATAATCCCGGTCCATTTTCTTAGAGTCACTAAATTGCCCAAATTTCCCAAATTTTTTTTTTTCTCCTCCAATTGCAATTCCTTAGCTGGTATCTCCATTCCAGCCTGTTTGAAAGTCCTTCTTTTCTCTTTTGGCCTTCAGCGGGATCAATTCTGGCAAGCTTTGCTGCATGTGCCTGCACTTCATAGCATATGGGAAAATTTTTTCTTTTTTAATTTTAGGTTTTTTAAGTGTCCATATTATGTTCCTCATACCTTCCCCTCCACGTTGTGTCTTGCTCCTTGCAATTTTCCACTGCTTTGGCAATGTCTGGAAGCTTAGTTTTGGCATGTTTTGGTATTTTGCACTGCTCTGCTATAATCCCGGTCCATTTTCTTAGAGTCACTAAATTGCCCAAATTTCCCAAATTTTTTTTTTTTCTCCTCCAATTGCAATTCCTTAGCTGGTATCTCCATTCCAGCCTGTTTGAAAGTCCTTCTTTTCTCTTTTGGCCTTCAGCGGGGATCACTTTTGGCAAGCTTTGCTGCATGTGCCTCCATTTCATAGAATATGGGAAAATTTTTTCTTTTTTAATTTTAGATTTTTAAGTGTCCATACCATGTTCCTCTATCCTCTCCTCCACGTTGTGTCTTCTCCTTGCCATTTTCCCCTGCTTTGGCAACGTCTGGGAGCTTAGTTTTGGCATGTTTTGGTCCTTTGCAATGCAGCTCATTTCCTCACAGACCATTTCTTGAAGACACTAAAACTCCCAATTTTCTGCATTTTTTTGGCTTTTTTTCAATTGGATTTCATTTGATCCTATCTCCTTTCCAGAGCGTTTGTAAGCCTTTCTTTATGGGGTCGCAAGATTCCGTTTCCTTCCCGAAAGGAAATGAAATTTCCTTTCGGGAAGGGAAACGGAATCTTGCGATTTCAATGGGGACCAAGAGAGGAATCTTTGGTGCATGTCCCTGCCCTAGATGACATGCCATGACTTTTGATGCCTTTGACTTTGGGAAAGATTTTTTTCTTTTTTTTTCCATTTTTTTTAAGCATCCATGCCATGTCTTTTATATCTTCCCCTCCACGTTGTGTCTTGCTCCTTGCAATTTTCCACTGCTTTGGCAATGTCTGGAAGCTTAGTTTTGGCATGTTTTGGTATTTTGCACTGCTCTGCTATAATCCCGGTCCATTTTCTTAGAGTCACTAAATTGCCCAAATTTCCCAAATTTTTTTTTTTCTCCTCCAATTGCAATTCCTTAGCTGGTATCTCCATTCCAGCCTGTTTGAAAGTCCTTCTTTTCTCTTTTGGCCTTCAGCGGGGATCACTTTTGGCAAGCTTTGCTGCATGTGCCTCCATTTCATAGAATATGGGAAAATTTTTTCTTTTTTAATTTTAGATTTTTAAGTGTCCATACCATGTTCCTCATATCCTCTCCTCCACGTTGTGTCTTCTCCTTGCCATTTTCCCCTGCTTTGGCAACGTCTGGGAGCTTAGTTTTGGCATGTTTTGGTCCTTTGCAATGCAGCTCATTTCCTCACAGACCATTTCTTGAAGACACTAAAACTCCCAATTTTCTGCATTTTTTTGGCTTTTTTTCAATTGGATTTCATTTGATCCTATCTCCTTTCCAGAGCGTTTGTAAGCCTTTCTTTATGGGGTCGCAAGATTCCGTTTCCTTCCCGAAAGGAAATGAAATTTCCTTTCGGAAGGGAAACGGAATCTTGCGATTTCAATGGGGACCAAGAGAGGAATCTTTGGTGCATGTCCCTGCCCTAGATGACATGCCATGACTTTTGATGCCTTT
This sequence comes from Molothrus ater, assembly GCF_012460135.2. Lineage (NCBI taxonomy): Eukaryota > Metazoa > Chordata > Aves > Passeriformes > Icteridae > Molothrus > Molothrus ater. The sequence goes on along the minus strand of NW_023416735.1, from coordinate 13,511 downwards.
GACTTTGGGAAAGATTTTTTTCTTTTTTTTTCCATTTTTTTTAAGCATCCATGCCATGTCTTTTATATCTTCCCCTCCACGTTGTGTCTTGCTCCTTGCAATTTTCCACTGCTTTGGCAATGTCTGGAAGCTTAGTTTTGGCATGTTTTGGTATTTTGCACTGCTCTGCTATAATCCCGGTCCATTTTCTTAGAGTCACTAAATTGCCCAAATTTCCCAAATTTTTTTTTTTCTCCTCCAATTGCAATTCCGTAGCTGGTATCTCCATTCCAGCCTGTTTGAAAGTCCTTCTTTCTCTTTTGGCCTTCAGCGGGGATCACTTTTGGCAAGCTTTGCTGCATGTGCCTCCATTTCATAGCATATGGGAAAATTTTTCTTTTTAATTTTAGGTTTTTTTAAGTGTCCATATTATGTTCCTCATACCTTCCCCTCCACGTTGTGTCTTGCTCCTTGCATTTTCCACTGCTTTGGCAATGTCTGGAGCTTAGTTTTGGCATGTTTTGGTATTTTGCACTGCTCTGCTATAATCCCGGTCCATTTTCTTAGAGTCACTAAATTGCCCAAATTTTTTTTTTTTTTTCTCCTCCAATTGCAATTCCGTAGCTGGTATCTCCATTCCAGCCTGTTTGAAAGTCCTTCTTTTCTCTTTTGGCCTTCAGCGGGGATCACTTTTGGCAAGCTTTGCTGCATGTGCCTCCATTTCATAGATATGGGAAAATTTTTCTTTTTAATTTTAGATTTTTAAGTGTCCATACCATGTTCCTCCTATCCTCTCCTCCACGTTGTGTCTTCCTCCTTGCCATTTTCCCCTGCTTTGGCAACGTCTGGGAGCTTAGTTTTGGCATGTTTTGGTCCTTTGCAATGCAGCTCATTTCCTCACAGACCATTTCTTGAAGACACTAAAACTCCCAATTTTCTGCATTTTTTGGCTTTTTTTCAATTGGATTTCATTTGATCCTATCTCCTTTCCAGAGCGTTTGTAAGCCTTTCTTTATGGGGTCGCAAGATTCCGTTTCCTTCCGAAAGGAAATGAAATTTCCTTTCGGGAAGGGAAACGGAATCTTGCGATTTCAATGGGGACCAAGAGAGGAATCTTTGGTGCATGTCCCTGCCCTAGATGACATGCCATGACTTTTGATGCCTTTGACTTTGGGAAAGATTTTTTTCTTTTTTTTTCCATTTTTTTTAAGCATCCATGCCATGTCTTTTATATCTTCCCCCCCACGTTGTGTCTTGCTCCTTGCAATTTTCCACTGCTTTGGCAATGTCTGGAAGCTTAGTTTTGGCATGTTTTGGTATTTTGCACTGCTCTGCTATAATCCCGGTCCATTTTCTTAGAGTCACTAAATTGCCCAAATTTCCCAAATTTTTTTTTTTTTCTCTCCAATTGCAATTCCGTAGCTGGTATCTCCATTCCAGCCTGTTTGAAAGTCCTTCTTTTCTCTTTTGGCCTTCAGCGGGGATCACTTTGGCAAGCTTTGCTGCATGTGCCTCCATTTCATAGAATATGGGAAAATTTTTTCTTTTTTAATTTTAGATTTTTAAGTGTCCATACCATGTTCCTCCTCCCCTCCTCCACGTTGTGTCTTGCTCCTTGCCATTTTCCCTGCTTTGGCAACGTCTGGGAGCTTAGTTTTGGCATGTTTTGGTCCTTTGCAATGCAGCTCATTTCCTCACAGACCATTTCTTGAAGACACTAAAACTCCCAATTTTCTGCATTTTTTTGGCTTTTTTTCAATTGGATTTCATTTGATCCTATCTCCTTTCCAGAGCGTTTGTAAGCCTTTCTTTATGGGGTCGCAAGATTCCGTTTCCTTCCCGAAAGGAAATGAAATTTCCTTTCGGGAAGGGAAACGGAATCTTGCGATTTCAATGGGGACCAAGAGAGGAATCTTTGGTGCATGTCCCTGCCCTAGATGACATGCCATGACTTTTGATGCCTTTGACTTTGGGAAAGATTTTTTTCTTTTTTTTTTTCCATTTTTTTTAAGCATCCATGCCATGTCTTTTATATCTTCCCCTCCACGTTGTGTCTTGCTCCTTGCAATTTTCCACTGCTTTGGCAATGTCTGGAAGCTTAGTTTTGGCATGTTTTGGTATTTTGCACTGCTCTGCTATAATCCCGGTCCATTTTCTTAGAGTCACTAAATTGCCCAAATTTCCCAAATTTTTTTTTTTTTCTCCTCCAATTGCAATTCCGTAGCTGGTATCTCCATTCCAGCCTGTTTGAAAGTCCTTCTTTTCTCTTTTGGCCTTCAGCGGGGATCACTTTGGCAAGCTTTGCTGCATGTGCCTGCATTTCATAGCATATGGGAAAATTTTTTCTTTTTTAATTTTAGTTTTTTAAGTGTCCATATTATGTTCCTCATACCTTCCCCTCCACGTTGTGTCTTGCTCCTTGCAATTTTCCACTGCTTTGGCAATGTCTGGAAGCTTAGTTTTGGCATGTTTTGGTATTTTGCACTGCTCTGCTATAATCCCGGTCCATTTTCTTAGAGTCACTAAATTGCCCAAATTTTTTTTTTTTTTTCTCCTCCAATTGCAATTCCTTAGCTGGTATCTCCATTCCAGCCTGTTTGAAAGTCCTTCTTTTCTCTTTTGGCCTTCAGCGGGGATCACTTTTGGCAAGCTTTGCTGCATGTGCCTCCATTTCATAGAATATGGAAAATTTTTTCTTTTTAATTTTAGATTTTTAAGTGTCCATACCATGTTCCTCTATCCTCTCCTCCACGTTGTGTCTTCCTCCTTGCCATTTTCCCCTGCTTTGGCAACGTCTGGAGCTTAGTTTTGGCATGTTTTGGTCCTTTGCAATGCAGCTCATTTCCTCACAGACCATTTCTTGAAGACACTAAAACTCCCAATTTTCTGCATTTTTTTGGCTTTTTTTCAATTGGATTTCATTTGATCCTATCTCCTTTCCAGAGCGTTTGTAAGCCTTTCTTTATGGGGTCGCAAGATTCCGTTTCCTTCCCGAAAGGAAATGAAATTCCTTTCGGGAAGGAAACGGAATCTTGCGATTTCAATGGGGACCAAGAGAGGAATCTTTGGTGCATGTCCCTGCCCTAGATGACATGCCATGACTTTTGATGCCTTTGACTTTGGGAAAGATTTTTTTCTTTTTTTTTTTCCATTTTTTTTAAGCATCCATGCCATGTCTTTTATATCTTCCCCTCCACGTTGTGTCTTGCTCCTTGCAATTTTCCACTGCTTTGGCAATGTCTGGAAGCTTAGTTTTGGCATGTTTTGGTATTTTGCACTGCTCTGCTATAATCCCGGTCCATTTTCTTAGAGTCACTAAATTGCCCAAATTTCCCAAATTTTTTTTTTTTCTCCTCCAATTGCAATTCCTTAGCTGGTATCTCCATTCCAGCCTGTTTGAAAGTCCTTCTTTTCTCTTTTGGCCTTCAGCGGGGATCACTTTTGGCAAGCTTTGCTGCATGTGCCTCCATTTCATAGAATATGGGAAAATTTTTTTCTTTTTAATTTTAGATTTTTAAGTGTCCATACCATGTTCCTCCTATCCTCTCCTCCACGTTGTGTCTTGCTCCTTGCCATTTTCCCCTGCTTTGGCAACGTCTGGAGCTTAGTTTTGGCATGTTTTGGTCCTTTGCAATGCAGCTCATTTCCTCACAGACCATTTCTTGAAGACACTAAAACTCCCAATTTTCTGCATTTTTTTGGCTTTTTTTCAATTGGATTTCATTTGATCCTATCTCCTTTCCAGAGCGTTTGTAAGCCTTTCTTTATGGGGTCGCAAGATTCCGTTTCCTTCCCGAAAGAAATGAAATTTCCTTTCGGGAAGGGAAACGGAATCTTGCGATTTCAATGGGGACCAAGAGAGGAATCTTTGGTGCATGTCCCTGCCCTAGATGACATGCCATGACTTTTGATGCCTTTGACTTTGGGAAAGATTTTTTTCTTTTTTTTCCATTTTTTTTAAGCATCCATGCCATGTCTTTTATATCCTTCCCCTCCACGTTGTGTCTTGCTCCTTGCAATTTTCCACTGCTTTGGCAATGTCTGGAAGCTTAGTTTTGGCATGTTTTGGTATTTTGCACTGCTCTGCTATAATCCCGGTCCATTTTCTTAGAGTCACTAAATTGCCCAAATTTCCCAAATTTTTTTTTTTCTCCTCCAATTGCAATTCCTTAGCTGGTATCTCCATTCCAGCCTGTTTGAAAGTCCTTCTTTTCTCTTTTGGCCTTCAGCGGGGATCACTTTGGCAAGCTTTGCTGCATGTGCCTCCATTTCATAGAATATGGGAAAATTTTTTCTTTTTTAATTTTAGATTTTTAAGTGTCCATACCATGTTCCTCCTATCCTCTCCTCCACGTTGTGTCTTCCTCCTTGCCATTTTCCCCTGCTTTGGCAACGTCTGGGAGCTTAGTTTTGGCATGTTTTGGTCCTTTGCAATGCAGCTCATTTCCTCACAGACCATTTCTTGAAGACACTAAAACTCCCAATTTTCTGCATTTTTTTGGCTTTTTTTCAATTGGATTTCATTTGATCCTATCTCCTTTCCAGAGCGTTTGTAAGCCTTTCTTTATGGGGTCGCAAGATTCCGTTTTTCAAAGGAGTTCCTTTCGGGAAGGGAAACGGAATCTTGCGATTTCAATGGGGACCAAGAGAGGAATCTTTGGTGCATGTCCCTGCCCTAGATGACATGCCATGACTTTTGATGCCTTTGACTTTGGGAAAGATTTTTTTCTTTTTTTTTTTCCTTTTTTTTAAGCATCCATGCCATGTCTTTTATATCTTCCCCTCCACGTTGTGTCTTGCTCCTTGCAATTTTCCACTGCTTTGGCAATGTCTGGAAGCTTAGTTTTGGCATGTTTTGGTATTTTGCACTGCTCTGCTATAATCCCGGTCCATTTTCTTAGAGTCACTAAATTGCCCAAATTTCCCAAATTTTTTTTTTTCTCCTCCAATTGCAATTCCGTAGCTGGTATCTCCATTCCAGCCTGTTTGAAAGTCCTTCTTTTCTCTTTTGGCCTTCAGCGGGGATCACTTTTGGCAAGCTTTGCTGCATGTGCCTCCATTTCATAGAATATGGGAAAATTTTTTCTTTTTTAATTTTAGATTTTTAAGTGTCCATATTATGTTCCTCATACCTTCCCCTCCACGTTGTGTCTTGCTCCTTGCAATTTTCCACTGCTTTGGCAATGTCTGGAAGCTTAGTTTTGGCATGTTTTGGTATTTTGCACTGCTCTGCTATAATCCCGGTCCATTTTCTTAAGTCACTAAATTGCCCAAATTTCCCAAATTTTTTTTTTTTCTCCTCCAATTGCATTCCTTAGCTGGTATCTCCATTCCAGCCTTTGAAAGTCCTTCTTTCTGTTTTGGCCTTCAGCGGGGATCAATTCGGCAAGCTTTGCTGCATGTGCCTGCACTTCATAGCATATGGGAAATTTTTCTTTTTAATTTTAGGTTTTTTTAAGTGTCCATATTATGTTCCTCATATCTTCCCCTCCACGTTGTGTCTTGCTCCTTGCAATTTTCCACTGCTTTGGCAATGTCTGGAAGCTTAGTTTTGGCATGTTTTGGTATTTTGCACTGCTCTGCTATAATCCCGGTCCATTTTCTTAGAGTCACTAAATTGCCCAAATTTCCCAAATTTTTTTTTTTTCTCCTCCAATTGCAATTCCTTAGCTGGTATCTCCATTCCAGCCTGTTTGAAAGTCCTTCTTTTCTCTTTTGGCCTTCAGCGGGGATCACTTTTGGCAAGCTTTGCTGCATGTGCCTGCATTTCATAGAATATGGGAAATTTTTTTCTTTTTAATTTTAGATTTTTAAGTGTCCATACCATGTTCCTCCTATCCTCTCCTCCACGTTGTGTCTTCTCCTTGCCATTTTCCCCTGCTTTGGCAACGTCTGGAGCTTAGTTTTGGCATGTTTTGGTCCTTTGCAATGCAGCTCATTTCCTCACAGACCATTTCTTGAAGACACTAAAACTCCCAATTTTCTGCATTTTTTTGGCTTTTTTCAATTGGATTTCATTTGATCCTATCTCCTTTCCAGAGCGTTTGTAAGCCTTTCTTTATGGGGTCGCAAGATTCCGTTTCCTTCCCGAAAGGAAATGAAATTTCCTTTCGGAAGGAAACGGAATCTTGCGATTTCAATGGGGACCAAGAGAGGAATCTTTGGTGCATGTCCCTGCCCTAGATGACATGCCATGACTTTTGATGCCTTTGACTTTGGGAAAGATTTTTTTCTTTTTTTTTCCATTTTTTTTAAGCATCCATGCCATGTCTTTTATATCTTCCCCTCCACGTTGTGTCTTGCTCCTTGCAATTTTCCACTGCTTTGGCAATGTCTGGAAGCTTAGTTTTGGCATGTTTTGGTATTTTGCACTGCTCTGCTATAATCCCGGTCCATTTTCTTAGAGTCACTAAATTGCCCAAATTTCCCAAATTTTTTTTTTTCTCCTCCAATTGCAATTCCTTAGCTGGTATCTCCATTCCAGCCTGTTTGAAAGTCCTTCTTTTCTCTTTTGGCCTTCAGCGGGGATCACTTTTGGCAAGCTTTGCTGCATGTGCCTCCATTTCATAGAATATGGGAAAATTTTTTCTTTTTTAATTTTAGATTTTTAAGTGTCCATACCATGTTCCTCCTATCCTCTCCTCCACGTTGTGTCTTCCTCCTTGCCATTTTCCCCTGCTTTGGCAACGTCTGGGAGCTTAGTTTTGGCATGTTTTGGTCCTTTGCAATGCAGCTCATTTCCTCACAGACCATTTCTTGAAGACACTAAAACTCCCAATTTTCTGCATTTTTTTGGCTTTTTTTCAATTGGATTTCATTTGATCCTATCTCCTTTCCAGAGCGTTTGTAAGCCTTTCTTTATGGGGTCGCAAGATTCCGTTTCCTTCCCGAAAGGAAATGAAATTTCCTTTCGGGAAGGGAAACGGAATCTTGCGATTTCAATGGGGACCAAGAGAGGAATCTTTGGTGCATGTCCTGCCCTAGATGACATGCCATGACTTTTGATGCCTTTGACTTTGGGAAAGATTTTTTCTTTTTTTTCCATTTTTTTTAAGCATCCATGCCATGTCTTTTATATCTTCCCCTCCACGTTGTGTCTTGCTCCTTGCAATTTTCCACTGCTTTGGCAATGTCTGGAAGCTTAGTTTTGGCATGTTTTGGTATTTTGCACTGCTCTGCTATAATCCCGGTCCATTTTCTTAGAGTCACTAAATTGCCCAAATTTCCCAAATTTTTTTTTTCTCCTCCAATTGCAATTCCTTAGCTGGTATCTCCATTCCAGCCTGTTTGAAAGTCCTTCTTTTCTCTTTTGGCCTTCAGCGGGGATCACTTTTGGCAAGCTTTGCTGCATGTGCCTCCATTTCATAGAATATGGGAAAATTTTTTCTTTTTTAATTTTAGATTTTTAAGTGTCCATACCATGTTCCTCCTATCCTCTCCTCCACGTTGTGTCTTCCTCCTTGCCATTTTCCCCTGCTTTGGCAACGTCTGGGAGCTTAGTTTTGGCATGTTTTGGTCCTTTGCAATGCAGCTCATTTCCTCACAGACCATTTCTTGAAGACACTAAAACTCCCAATTTTCTGCATTTTTTTGGCTTTTTTTCAATTGGATTTCATTTGATCCTATCTCCTTTCCAGAGCGTTTGTAAGCCTTTCTTTATGGGGTCGCAAGATTCCGTTTCCTTCCCGAAAGGAAATGAAATTTCCTTTCGGGAAGGGAAACGGAATCTTGCGATTTCAATGGGGACCAAGAGAGGAATCTTTGGTGCATGTCCCTGCCCTAGATGACATGCCATGACTTTTGATGCCTTTGACTTTGGGAAAGATTTTTTCTTTTTTTTTCCATTTTTTTAAGCATCCATGCCATGTCTTTTATATCTTCCCCTCCACGTTGTGTCTTGCTCCTTGCAATTTTCCACTGCTTTGGCAATGTCTGGAAGCTTAGTTTTGGCATGTTTTGGTATTTTGCACTGCTCTGCTATAATCCCGGTCCATTTTCTTAGAGTCACTAAATTGCCCAAATTTCCCAAATTTTTTTTTTTTCTCCTCCAATTGCAATTCCGTAGCTGGTATCTCCATTCCAGCCTGTTTGAAAGTCCTTCTTTTCTCTTTTGGCCTTCAGCGGGGATCAATTCTGGCAAGCTTTGCTGCATGTGCCTGCACTTCATAGCATATGGGAAAATTTTTTCTTTTTTAATTTTAGGTTTTTTTAAGTGTCCATATTATGTTCCTCATACCTTCCCCTCCACGTTGTGTCTTGCTCCTTGCAATTTTCCACTGCTTTGGCAATGTCTGGAAGCTTAGTTTTGGCATGTTTTGGTATTTTGCACTGCTCTGCTATAATCCCGGTCCATTTTCTTAGAGTCACTAAATTGCCCAATTTCCCAAATTTTTTTTTTTCTCCTCCAATTGCAATTCCTTAGCTGGTATCTCCATTCCAGCCTGTTTGAAAGTCCTTCTTTTCTCTTTTGGCCTTCAGCGGGGATCACTTTTGGCAAGCTTTGCTGCATGTGCCTCCATTTCATAGAATATGGGAAAATTTTTTTCTTTTTAATTTTAGATTTTTAAAGTGTCCATACCATGTTCCTCCTATCCTCTCCTCACGTTGTGTCTTGCTCCTTGCCATTTTCCCCTGCTTTGGCAACGTCTGGGAGCTTAGTTTTGGCATGTTTTGGTCCTTTGCAATGCAGCTCATTTCCTCACAGACCATTTCTTGAAGACACTAAAACTCCCAATTTTCTGCATTTTTTTGGCTTTTTTTCAATTGGATTTCATTTGATCCTATCTCCTTTCCAGAGCGTTTGTAAGCCTTTCTTTATGGGGTCGCAAGATTCCGTTTCCTTCCCGAAAGGAATGAAATTTCCTTTCGGGAAGGGAAACGGAATCTTGCGATTTCAATGGGGACCAAGAGAGGAATCTTTGGTGCATGTCCCTGCCCTAGATGACATGCCATGACTTTTGATGCCTTTGACTTTGGGAAAGATTTTTTTCTTTTTTTTCCATTTTTTTTTAAGCATCCATGCCATGTCTTTTATATCTTCCCCTCCACGTTGTGTCTTGCTCCTTGCAATTTTCCACTGCTTTGGCAATGTCTGGAAGCTTAGTTTTGGCATGTTTTGGTATTTTGCACTGCTCTGCTATAATCCCGGTCCATTTTCTTAGAGTCACTAAATTGCCCAAATTTCCCAAATTTTTTTTTTTTCTCCTCCAATTGCAATTCCTTAGCTGGTATCTCCATTCCAGCCTGTTTGAAAGTCCTTCTTTTCTCTTTTGGCCTTCAGCGGGGATCAATTCTGGCAAGCTTTGCTGCATGTGCCTGCACTTCATAGCATATGGGAAAATTTTTCTTTTTTAATTTTAGTTTTTTTAAGTGTCCATATTATGTTCCTCATACCTTCCCCTCCACGTTGTGTCTTGCTCCTTGCAATTTTCCACTGCTTTGGCAATGTCTGGAAGCTTAGTTTTGGCATGTTTTGGTATTTTGCACTGCTCTGCTATAATCCCGGTCCATTTTCTTAGAGTCACTAAATTGCCCAAATTTCCCAAATTTTTTTTTTTTCTCTCCAAATTGCAATTCCTTAGCTGGTATCTCCATTCCAGCCTGTTTGAAAGTCCTTCTTTTCTCTTTTGGCCTTCAGCGGGGATCACTTTTGGCAAGCTTTGCTGCATGTGCCTCCATTTCATAGAATATGGGAAATTTTTTCTTTTTTAATTTTAGATTTTTAAGTGTCCATACCATGTTCCTCCTATCCTCTCCTCCACGTTGTGTCTTCCTCCTTGCCATTTTCCCCTGCTTTGGCAACGTCTGGGAGCTTAGTTTTGGCATGTTTTGGTCCTTTGCAATGCAGCTCATTTCCTCACAGACCATTTCTTGAAGACACTAAAACTCCCAATTTTCTGCATTTTTTTGGCTTTTTTTCAATTGGATTTCATTTGATCCTATCTCCTTTCCAGAGCGTTTGTAAGCCTTTCTTTATGGGGTCGCAAGATTCCGTTTCCTTCCCGAAAGGAAATGAAATTTCCTTTCGGGAAGGGAAACGGAATCTTGCGATTTCAATGGGGACAAGAGAGGAATCTTTGGTGCATGTCCCTGCCCTAGATGACATGCCATGACTTTTGATGCCTTTGACTTTGGGAAAGATTTTTTTCTTTTTTTTTTCCATTTTTTTTAAGCATCCATGCCATGTCTTTTATATCTTCCCCTCCACGTTGTGTCTTGCTCCTTGCAATTTTCCACTGCTTTGGCAATGTCTGGAAGCTTAGTTTTGGCATGTTTTGGTATTTTGCACTGCTCTGCTATAATCCCGGTCCATTTTCTTAGAGTCACTAAATTGCCCAAATTTCCCAAATTTTTTTTTTTCTCCTCCAATTGCAATTCCTTAGCTGGTATCTCCATTCCAGCCTGTTTGAAAGTCCTTCTTTTCTCTTTTGGCCTTCAGCGGGGATCACTTTTGGCAAGCTTTGCTGCATGTGCCTGCACTTCATAGCATATGGGAAAATTTTTTCTTTTTTAATTTTAGGTTTTTTTAGTGTCCATATATGTTCCTCATACCTTCCCCTCCACGTTGTGTCTTGCTCCTTGCAATTTTCCACTGCTTTGGCAATGTCTGGAAGCTTAGTTTTGGCATGTTTTGGTATTTTGCACTGCTCTGCTATAATCCCGGTCCATTTTCTTAGAGTCACTAAATTGCCCAAATTTCCCAAATTTTTTTTTTTCTCCTCCAATTGCAATTCCTTAGCTGGTATCTCCATTCCAGCCTGTTTGAAAGTCCTTCTTTTCTCTTTTGGCCTTCAGCGGGGATCAATTTGGCAAGCTTTGCTGCATGTGCCTGCACTTTCATAGCATATGGGAAAATTTTTTCTTTTTTAATTTTAGGTTTTTTAAGTGTCCATATTATGTTCCTCATATCCTCCCCTCCACGTTGTGTCTTGCTCCTTGCAATTTTCCACTGCTTTGGCAATGTCTGGAAGCTTAGTTTTGGCATGTTTTGGTATTTTGCACTGCTCTGCTATAATCCCGGTCCATTTACTTAGAGTCACTAAATTGCCCAAATTTCCCAAATTTTTTTTTTTCTCCTCCAATTGCAATTCCTAGCTGGTATCTCCATTCCAGCCTGTTTGAAAGTCCTTCTTTTCTCTTTTGGCCTTCAGCGGGGATCACTTTTGGCAAGCTTTGCTGCATGTGCCTCCATTTCATAGAATATGGGAAAATTTTTTCTTTTTTAATTTTAGATTTTTAAGTGTCCATACCATGTTCCTCCATACCTCCCCTCCACGTTGTGTCTTGCTCCTTGCCATTTTCCCCTGCTTTGGCAACGTCTGGGAGCTTAGTTTTGGCATGTTTTGGTCCTTTGCAATGCAGCTCATTTCCTCACAGACCATTTCTTGAAGACACTAAAACTCCCAATTTTCTGCATTTTTTTGGCTTTTTTTCAATTGGATTTCATTTGATCCTATCTCCTTTCCAGAGCGTTTGTAAGCCTTTCTTTATGGGGTCGCAAGATTCCGTTTCCTTCCCGAAAGGAAATGAAATTTCCTTTCGGGAAGGGAAACGGAATCTTGCGATTTCAATGGGGACCAAGAGAGGAATCTTGGTGCATGTCCCTGCCCTAGATGACATGCCATGACTTTTGATGCCTTTGACTTTGGGAAAGATTTTTTTCTTTTTTTCCATTTTTTTTTAAGCATCCATGCCATGTCTTTTATATCTTCCCCTCCACGTTGTGTCTTGCTCCTTGCAATTTTCCACTGCTTTGGCAATGTCTGGAAGCTTAGTTTTGGCATGTTTTGGTATTTTGCACTGCTCTGCTATAATCCCGGTCCATTTTCTTAGAGTCACTAAATTGCCCAAATTTCCCAAATTTTTTTTTTTTCTCCTCCAATTGCAATTCCTTAGCTGGTATCTCCATTCCAGCCTGTTTGAAAGTCCTTCTTTTCTCTTTTGGCCTTCAGCGGGGATCACTTTTGGCAAGCTTTGCTGCATGTGCCTCCATTTCAAGAATATGGGAAAATTTTTTTTTTTTAATTTTAGATTTTTAAGTGTCCATACCATGTTCCTCCTATCCTCTCCTCCACGTTGTGTCTTGCTCCTTGCCATTTTCCCCTGCTTTGGCAACGTCTGGGAGCTTAGTTTTGGCATGTTTTGGTCCTTTGCAATGCAGCTCATTTCCTCACAGACCATTTCTTGAAGACACTAAAACTCCCAAATTTCTGCATTTTTTTGGCTTTTTTTCAATTGGATTTCATTTGATCCTATCTCCTTTCCAGAGCGTTTGTAAGCCTTTCTTTATGGGGTCGCAAGATTCCGTTTCCTTCCCGAAAGAAATGAAATTCCTTTCGGGAAGGGAAACGGAATCTTGCGATTTCAATGGGGACCAAGAGAGGAATCTTTGGTGCATGTCCCTGCCCTAGATGACATGCCATGACTTTTGATGCCTTTGACTTTGGGAAAGATTTTTTTCTTTTTTTTCCATTTTTTTTAAGCATCCATGCCATGTCTTTTATATCTTCCCCTCCACGTTGTGTCTTGCTCCTTGCAATTTTCCACTGCTTTGGCAATGTCTGGAAGCTTAGTTTTGGCATGTTTTGGTATTTTGCACTGCTCTGCTATAATCCCGGTCCATTTCTTAGAGTCACTAAATTGCCCAAATTTCCCAAATTTTTTTTTTTCTCCTCCAATTGCAATTCCTTAGCTGGTATCTCCATTCCAGCCTGTTTGAAAGTCCTTCTTTTCTCTTTTGGCCTTCAGCGGGATCACTTTTGGCAAGCTTTGCTGCATGTGCCTCCATTTCATAGAATATGGGAAAATTTTTTCTTTTTTAATTTTAGATTTTTAAGTGTCCATACCATGTTCCTCCTATCCTCTCCTCCACGTTGTGTCTTGCTCCTTGCCATTTTCCCCTGCTTTGGCAACGTCTGGGAGCTTAGTTTTGGCATGTTTTGGTCCTTTGCAATGCAGCTCATTTCCTCACAGACCATTTCTTGAAGACACTAAAACTCCCAATTTCTGCATTTTTTTTGGCTTTTTTTCAATTGGATTTCATTTGATCCTATCTCCTTTCCAGAGCGTTTGTAAGCCTTTCTTTATGGGGTCGCAAGATTCCGTTTCCTTCCCGAAAGGGAAATGAAATTTCCTTTCGGGAAGGGAAACGAATCTTGCGATTTCAATGGGGACCAAGAGAGAATCTTTGGTGCATGTCCCTGCCCTAGATGACATGCCATGACTTTTGATGCCTTTGACTTTGGGAAAGATTTTTTTTTTTCTTTTTTTTTTTCCATTTTTTTAAGCATCAATGCCATGTCTTTTATATCTTCCCCTCCACGTTGTGTCTTGCTCCTTGCAATTTTCCACTGCTTTGGCAATGTCTGGAAGCTTAGTTTTGGCATTTTTTGGTATTTTGCACTGCTCTGCTATAATCCCGGTCCATTTTCTTAGAGTCACTAAATTGCCCAAATTTCCCAAATTTTTTTTTTCTCCTCCAATTGCAATTCCTTAGCTGGTATCTCCATTCCAGCCTGTTTGAAAGTCCTTCC